>NW_027331932.1:718991-878991 GCF_048418815.1 Hemitrygon akajei
TTCCTATCCGCCTCCACCACCGTTGCTAGCGGCCCATTCCACGCACTCACCACTCTCTGAGTAAAAAACTTACCCCTGACATCTCCTGTGTACCTACTCCCCAGCACCTTAAACCTGTGTCCTCTTGTGGCAAACATTTCAGCCCTGGGGAAAAGCCTCTGACTATCCACAGGATCAATGTCTCTCATCATCTTATCCACCTCTTTCAGGTCACCTCTCATCCTCCGTCGCTCCAAGGAGAAAAGGCCGAGTTTATTGAACTGTTTTCATAAGGCAATCGTTACTATGAGTCTGTGCAGAACAGCGGAAGTGTTCAAGCTCACCTGTCAATCACACTTCCTTCAGCTCCTGCAGTGCACCGCTCCGTGCCGATTCTGGTACTCACACCGATGAGCGGCCCTCGGCTTATTGGAGAGAGTCTCACCGCACTGTTTCCATTGTGGGGCTCGTACTAACGTGCGGCCCGCGGTTGATTCGAACAAGTAATACCTCTGCCTTCAAATCCACTCTCCCAAAGAGAATCACTTCATAACTTCCGGGTTGAACTCCATCTGTAACTTCTCAGCGCTGCTCTGCGTCCTGTCACTGTCCTGTTGTAATCTGTGACAGGATTCTGTACTACCCATAATTCCACCAACCTCCACATCATTGCAAATCCTCCCTTCCACCCGCTCATCCAAATCTTTCATAAAAACACAACAGCCGGGGGTCTCAAAATAATTATTGTAGGACACCGCTGGTCACTGACATCCAGGGAGAAAACGCTCCATCCACAACTACAGTCTGCCTTCTGTGGGCGTCAGTCCTGAATCCACCAGCCAACTCTCCCTGCATGCCAAGCCTTCTGACGCTATGAACGGTCCTACCGCGGTTAACCGTATCAAATGCCTTATTAAAATCCATTTATACCAGATCAACTTTTCTACCTTTACCATTGTACTTTGTCACATCCTCACAGAATTGAACCAGGCAGGGTGAGGTATGACCTGCTTCTCCCCAAACCTTTCTGACTCTCCCAAACAGCACACACAAAATGCTGGTGGAACACAGCAGGGTCCTGACGAAGGGTCTCGGGCCGGAACGTCGACAGTGCTTCTCCTCATAGATGCTGCCTGGCCTGCTGTGTTCCACCAGCATTTTGTGTGTGTTGCTCGAATTTCCAGAATCTGCAGGTTTCCTCGTGCTGACTCTCCCAAATCAGGTTCTCCCAAACCTCGCAAATTCTGTTTCGAAGAATGTTCTCCAATAATTTGCCCATCACTGAAGTAGGATTGACTGGGCTATAATTTACAAGGGTATCCATACTCCCTTTCCTGAGCAAAGGGATACTATTTCCATTTCCAATCCCCTGATACTGCATGTGCGGCAGTGATAACGCAAAGATAATCGCCAAGGGCGCAGCAATCTCTTCCTCCGCTTCCCACAGTAACCTGGGGTTTCTCGCAACCTCACAAGAGGACTCATCTATCCGAATGTTTTTCAAAAGTTCCTGTACATCCTCTTTTTTAACCTCGTCCTGTCGTCGCACATAAGCCCGTTTCACGCTTCCTAACGAACGTCAGGATCAGTCACCGGTGAAAATTGAAGTAAAGTCCTCATTAAGGACCAGTCCCACCTCCACCAACTCCAGCCGTATGTTTCATCTCTGTCCCTGACCGGTCCCACCTCCAGCAACTCCAGCCGTGTGTTTCATCTCTGTCCCTGACCGGTCCCACCTCCACCAACTCCAGCCGTGTGTTTCATCTCTGTCCCTGACCGGTCCCACCTCCACCAACCCCAGCCGTGTGTTTCATCTCTGTCCCTGACCGGTCCCACCTCCACCAACCCCAGCCGTGTGTTTCATCTCTGTCCATGACCAGCCCCACCCCCACCAACTCCAGCCGTGTGTTTCATCTCTGTCCCTGACCGGTCCCACCCCCACCAACTCCAGCCGTGTGTTTCATCTCTGTCCCTGACCGGTCCCACCTCCACCAACTCCAGCCGTGTGTTTCATCTCTGTCCCTGACCTATCCCATCTCCACCAACTCCAGCCGTATGTTTCATCTCTGTCCCTGACCGGTCTCATTTCCACCAACTCCAGCCGTGTGTTTCATCTCTGTCCCTGACCGATCCCATCTCCACCAACTCCAGCCGTGTGTTTCATCTCTGTCCCTGACCGATCCCATCTCCACCAACTCCAGCCGTATGTTTCATCTCTGTCCCTGACCGGTCTCATTTCCACCAACTCCAGCCGTGTGTTTCATCTCTGTCCCTGACCGGTCCCACTCTCCACCAACTCCAGCCGTGTGTTTCATCTCTGTTCCTGACCAGTCCCACCTCCACCAACTCCAGCCGTGTGTTTCATCTCTGTCCCTGACCGGTCCCACTCTCCACCAACTCCAGCCGTGTGTTTCATCTCTGTTCCTGACCAGCCCCACCCCCACCAACTCCAGCCGTGTGTTTCATCTCTGTCCCTGACCGGTCCCACTCTCCACCAACTCCAGCCGTGTGTTTCATCTCTGTTCCTGACCAGCCCCACCCCCACCAACTCCAGCCGTGTGTTTCATCTCTGTCCCTGACCGGTCCCACTTCCACCAACTCCAGCCGTATGTTTCATCTCTGTCCCTGACCGGTCCCATCTCCACCATCTCCAGCCGTGTGTTTCAGCTTTGTCCCTGACCGGTCCCACCTCCACCAACTCCAGCCGTATGTTTCATCTCTGTCCCTGACCGGTCCCACCTCCACCAACTCCAGCCGTGTGTTTCATCTCTGTTCCTGACCAGCCCCACCCCCACCAACTCCAACCGTGTGTTTCATCTCTGTCCCTGACCGGTCCCACTCTCACTCCAGTCATCCTCTTCTTCACACACATCTAGAATGTCGTGTGGTTTTCCTTAATCCCGCCGTAGGCCTTCTGTGGCGGTTTCTTGTTCTCCTAATTCCATTCTTCAGTTCGTCCCTGACCGCCTTGTAACTCTACAGGCGTGTCCGATCCCAGCCCTTCTAAACCTGGTCCGCTTCTTTCTTTCTCTTCACTAGATGATCCACATCTCTGTCAAACATGGCTCCTTCACCTGTCCAGAACCCTACGCAAGTACTGACTAAAATACCTTCTCATTTCCGTTGTGTATTTTCCGGGGTGCATACGTTTCCAGTTTGGAATTCCAGTCTAAAGCATCATCACTCCATTTAGCCATTTAGCCATTCCGGCCTGTGGGGAGATAACAGGACAGTGTGGTTAGTTCAGGGACTGACATTGGTTCGTAGGGAGAGATCGGGGTAACGGGATTCGTTTGGAAACTGACACGATGGTGTGGGGTCACAGCGGGGCAGCGGGATTGGTTCAAGGAGTGACACAGGCTCTGGGGAATAAGCTGGGACTTAAAGGGGCAGTGGGGTTAGTTTGGGGTGACACGACGTTGGGAGACATTGCGAAATGGTGGCATTATTTTGGTACTGACACAGGCCTCTGGGATCAGTGTGTGTCCCCGTTCACGAAAGGTGGGTGCCAGTGCAGAGTGAAGCACGCTAAAATACGAATGTTACTGTATTTTTCACAAGTGTTAGGATTGTGTTGTTCCCTAAGTAATTAAAATGACAAATCGAGCTCCCCCGCCCCATCCCACTTTAATCCGTGGCCCCGGCGAGAAGAAAACGGAAGTGGAAACAGGCGCAAAAAGAAAGAGTGGAGAAATGGATTCACCTTGTGAATTCACGGCACGCAATTCTGATATATTAACGCACAGCCATTGTCGAAGTAAATTCCTATAATCGAGCGCGCTGGACACCTTTATTCGATAACTGGTGTCATCCGGATCGCAGGCTTTGAATTAGAACACGTGCTTTAAATCCAAGTGCCCACTGCTCACTGCTCTAGATTGAGAAATGTTGTGGCTGCGGGTTTGAAGGGAACGCGGAAGCGAATCGCCGTTGAGATTCAGCAGAGAGCGGTAGACATCACCGATGAGTCATCCGCTGTGTCACTGGGTGTCTGGCCAATTTAGAAAAGGTTCTGGGGTGTGTTTTAGTATCCCAGAGCACGGTACCGCGTCCTGTTATCTGTGGAGTGATGAGGAAATGACAAGCCAGCCCAGCGCTGCTCCTTAGAGGTCAGAGGAGGTAACGTGTATGTGATACTCCACTTTGGAACAATAAGCATTGAAGCATTTAGAATAATGTTGCCGCAATTCGGAGCAAACCCTGAAAGAGGCAGATGATTTCTGGTACCTGTATTGTCCTTCCTGTATTGTTGAAGCAATAACAGGGAAAATACCCGAAACGTTCAGCGGGTCAGTCACATTTTTACCAGCGGACACTTGAAACTCTCTGATCCAATACCCTGTCATAGTGCGCAGGAAACTGCCCAGAGTAGTTGCGGAATTGAAAAGAAGTGTGCAAAGCGGGGCCGGGTGACAAATGGGAGTCGAGGAACAGGCTAAGACTCGTAAACTGGTGAAGTAAATTTGCCTTGAATTTCGAAATGTGCATATGTACAGAGCGGTAGGGAGCGGGCCTTCTCTGTATGGGGAGAGCGCCAGAGCACAGGTGACAGGAACGCGGCAGTCACCATCGCTGAGAACGTTGCCGAGGTACCCAGGCCTTGCACAAACTGATGGTGGGAGATTGAAATTGATTTCACCAAAGCGTCCTCGGCGATCAGTTAACAATGCCTCCTGCTAAACATTGTTCATCTTGCGGTACCGTGTACCAGAACCTTTCTCCCGCATGCAGGCGTTTCAGACATCAGCGAAACCGGCTTTACACTTTTAATCGCCCAGAAATGAACTGTATGCAAAGTTTGATTATTCTCAACTCCCAGCTCATCTCTGCCTGAGACCCACTGATCGGCGAGACAGTTATTCACTCATTCTTTCTGTTTCCCCAGTGAATTTAGTGGCGACGGTGATCCTGTCCAGGAGAAAGTGCAGTATTCCCAACTGCACCACTCGCTACCTGGTGGCCATGGCAACGGCGGATCTACTAACTATAATCTTTGAGATCGCTTTGTGGCGGGTCAGTTATTATTACTTCCCCGGGACTTTCCTGGACATCACCCCGGTATGCAGTGTGATCACTGCCCTGAGATTGGCCGCCACTGACTGTTCTGTCTGGTTCACCATCACTTTTACATTTGATCGGTTTGTCGCCATCTGTTGTCAGAAACAGAAAACTAAATATTGTACCGGAAAAACTGCGGCTGTGGTTCTGACAGCAGCAGGCGTTCTGTTCTGTTTTAAAAATGTACCGATCTTCTTTATCTTTCATCATGCGAAAGTGATTGACAATACACCCTAGGACTGTATTCCAAAGCCGGCTGGATCACGGCTCGAAGGGATATGACTGGTTTTCTGCCGTTCTAACGCCATTACTCCCTTTCGTGTTAATACTACTGCTGAACACTCTGACGGTCAGACACATTTTAGTGACTAGTCGCGTCTGTAAGGGACTGAGGGGTCAGAGCAAGGCGGAGAACGGCAGTGACCCAGAGATGGAGAGCAGGAGTAGGTCTGTGAACTTACTCCTCACCATCTCCGGAAGCTTCATCATCCTGTGGTCGGTGAATGTTGCCGAAATCCTTCATTACATCATTGCCGGGCTGGAACCGAATGATTACAATGCTTCGGAATACACATTTCAACACACCGGAGACATGCTGGTAATATTAAATTGCTGTACAAACACGTTTATTTTTGTGGGATAACTCAGTCCAAGTTCAGAGAACAGTTTATCAGCGGAGCGCGAAATCCACTCACCTCAATTATTCGATTCTTTATTTTCAAATATTTTTATTATTATTTTCCTATTGGGTGGTTCTGAAGAATGCGTGTTTTCTATATGGCTGTATTCTTCATCACCGCCATCTTTGATAATCCCGTATTAGTATGTGTTCTGCGCATGTATAAAGCAAAATGGAATAAAATTATCGTACGGCAGTTAAACGGATTGGTAATACGTTGGAATATACGTGGTTGGAATCATCCTATTCAATTCATTAATAAACAGTATTTCTGAGTGCTTCTCAGAGACGGTCGCAGTGTTCTCCATCTTGACAATAGAGAACTGGCGGTCATTGAAGAGCACGGCAGCAAGGTAAACAACCCGGGTTTTGAGCCCGAGAGAGACACAGGACAGGCACAGACCCTTCGGAACCCGCAGCCCGCGATCTCTACCTCCGAGCAATTATTAAGCGTTCTATCATTTTTAAAATTTCTTTTTCGCCATGTTCCCGTTCTCGGCACGGCCTCACCCATTTTCGACCATGAATCCCATGGTCCAACGGAAATGCCCATCGGCCAATCCGATTCTCGGTTGCAGAGGACGAAGTGGAAATACTGCGGTCACCAGGAGAACGGACAGAATTCACACAAGCGCCCCGTAGATCAGTTCAGGAAGTACCAGAGTCCCTCCAGTTCCGAGGAGAGTGAATTCCGCCAGGACTTAAGAACTTTTTTAAAGCTATTATTAATGCTTTTTGAGATAGTGATTTGGATGCATATCATATTTTTTACTGAGTTAAGTATTGTATGTAATTAGTTTTGCTACAACAAGTGTATGGGACATTGGAAAAAAGTTGAATTTCCCCATGGGGATGAAAAAAGTATCTATCTATCTATCTATCTATCTATCTATCTATCTATCTATCTATCTATCTATCTATCTATCTATCTATCTATCTATCTATCTATCTATCTAATTCCTTCGGAGTGTGCAGTCCTCTCCTTCACGTCTCTACCAGTCTGTTGTCGCCAGTACGATCTTCTGTGCGGTGGAGCACATTTAGTAACAGACGAAGACGTAGAGCGTTAAATGAGGGCATTCTTCATTCTTCACTGCGACCATAAGCTTCCTTAATGAATTAACCTAAATCCGGGGATCTGATTATCCCTCCTGCTACACAGTTTGAGGTAACCTATTATTTATTCTTTCAAACTTATCTTCTAATATCTGTATGTCTGTGCACTTGTAACATTACCCTAATAATGTAATGTCCACCGGGATCAATAAAGTATCTATCTATCAGTCTTATTTCTGTGTTTGCCCCTCCAGTTAGAAATGTTTTTACAGGTAAAGCGTTTGTTCCAAAGTTACACCCCTCTGTACACGGTGTTTCACCTTTACCCAATCTGACCAGCTGACCATCGTTCTGATGACTTCCTGACGGCGGTCCGACTTGACTCGGGCCAGTATATCCAGCCCATCTGAAAGAGAGCTAGGACCAGAGGACATGAATGAAGAAGTCCAACACTTCATCCGTTCTCATGTGAAAACGTCTCAGACAGCTCAGTCCCCTCCAGTGTACTCACAAACTCTGTCCGTCCCCCGAGCAGATGTGAGAGGCGAGTTCTTTCACACAGATTGGTGAGTGGCTGGAATGCGTGACTGGGGCATCACAAACTCTGCCCGTCCCACGAGCAGATGCCGAAAGGACATGTGAGAGGCGAGTTCTTTCACACAGATTGGTGAGTGGCTGGAATGCGTGTCTGGGGCATCACAAACCCTGCCCGTCCCACGAGCAGATGCCGAAAGGAGATGTGAGAGGCGAGTTCTTTCACACAGATTGGTGAGTGGCTGGAATGCGTGTCTGGGGCATCACAAACTCTGTCCGTCCCCCGAGCAGATGCCGAAAGGAGATGTGAGAGGTGAGTTCGTTCACACAGATTGGTGAGTGGCTGGAATGCGTGTCTGGGGCATCACAAACTCTGTCCGTCCCCCGAGCAGATGCCGAAAGGAGATGTGAGAGGCGAGTTCTTTCACACAGATTGGTGAGTGGCTGGAATCCGTGACTGGGGCATCACAAACTCTGTCCGTCCCACGAGCAGATGTGAGAGGTGATGTGAGAGGCGAGTTCTTTCACACAGATTGGTGAGTGGCTGGAATGCGTGTCTGGGGCATCACAAACTCTGCCCGTCCCACGATCAGATGTGAGAGGTGATGTGAGAGGCGAGTTCTTTCACACAGATTGGTGAGTGGCTGGAATGCGTGTCTGGGGCATCACAAACTCTGCCCGTCCCACGAGCAGATGTGAGAGGTGATGTGAGAGGCGAGTTCTTTCACACAGATTGGTGAGTGGCTGGAATGCGTGTCTGGGGCATCACAAACTCTGTCCGTCCCCCGAGCAGATGCCGAAAGGAGATGTGAGAGGCGAGTTCTTTCACACAGATTGTTGAGTGGCTGGAATGCGTGACTGGGGCATCACAAACTCTGCCCGTCCCACGAGCAGATGCCGAAAGGAGATGTGAGAGGCGAGTTCTTTCACACAGATTGGTGAGTGGCTGGAATGAGTGTCTGGGGCATCACAAACTCTGTCCGTCCCCCGAGCAGATGTGAGAGGCGAGCTCTTTGACACAGATTGGTGAGTGGCTGGAATGCGTGTCTGGGGCATCACAAACTCTGTCCGTCCCACGAGCGGATGCCGAAAGGAGATGTGAGAGGCGAGTTCTTTCACACAGATTGGTGAGTGGCTGGAATGCGTGTCTGGGGCATCACAAACTCTGCCCGTCCCCCGAGCAGATGCCGAAAGGAGATGTGAGAGGCGAGTTCTTTCACACAGATTGGTGAGTGGCTGGAATGCGCGCCTGGGGCATCACAAACTCTGTCCGTCCCCCGAGCAGATGCCGAAGGGAGATGTGAGAGGCGAGTTCTTTCACACAGACTGGTGAGTGGCTGGAATGCGTGACTGGGGCATCACAAACTCTGTCCGTCCCACGATCAGATGCCGAAAGGAGATGTGAGAGCCGAGTTCTTTCACACAGATTGGTGAGTGGCTGGAATGCGTGTCTGGGGCATCACAAACTCTGTCCGTCCTCCGAGCAGATGCCGAAAGGAGATGTGAGAGGCGAGTTCTTTCACACAGATTGGCGAGTGGCTGGAATGCGTGTCTGGGTCATCACAAACTCTGTCCGTCCCCCGAGCAGATGCCGAAAGGAGTTGTGAGAGGCGAGTTCATTCACACAGATTGGTGAGTGGCTGGAATGCGTGTCTGGGGCATCACAAACTCTGTCCGTCCCCCGAGCAGATGCCGAAAGGAGATGTGAGAGGCGAGTTCTTTCACACAGATTGGCGAGTGGCTGGAATGCGTGTCTGGGTCATCACAAACTCTGTCCGTCCCCCGAGCAGATGCCGAAAGGAGATGTGAGAGGCGAGTTCTTTCACACAGATTGGTGAGTGGCTGGAATGCGTGTCTGGGGCATCACAAACTCTGTCCGTCCCACGAGCAGATGCCGAAAGGAGATGTGAGAGGCGAGTTCTTTCACACAGATTGGTGAGTGGCTGGAATGCGTGTCTGGGGCATCACAAACTCTGTCCGTCCCACGAGCAGATGCCGAAAGGAGATGTGAGAGGCGAGTTCTTTCACACAGATTGGTGAGTGGCTGGAATGCGTGTCTGGGGCATCACACACCCTGTCCGTCCCACGAGAAGATGCCGAAAGGAGATGTGAGAGGCGAGTTCTTTCACACAGATTGGTGAGTGGCTGGAATGCGTGTCTGGGGCATCACAAACCCTGCCCGTCCCACGAGCAGATGCCGAAAGGAGATGAGAGAGGCGAGTTCTTTCACACAGATTGGTGAGTGGCTGGAATGTGTGTCTGGGGCATCACAAACTCTGTCCGTCCCACGAGCAGATGCCGAAAGGAGATGAGAGAGGCGAGTTCTTTCACACAGATTGGTGAGTGGCTGGAATGCGTGTCTGGGGCATCACAAACTCTGTCCGTCCCACGAGCAGATGCCGAAAGGAGATGTGAGAGGCGAGTTCTTTCACACAGATTGGTGAGTGGCTGGAATGCGTGCCTGGGGCATTACAAACTCTGTCCGTCCCACGAGCAGATGCCGAAAGGAGATGTGAGAGGCGAGTTCTTTCACACAGATTGGTGAGTGGCTGGAATGCGTGTCTGGGGCATCACAAACTCTGCCCGTCCCACGAGCAGATGCCGAAAGGAGATGTGAGAGGCGAGTTCTTTCACACAGATTGGTGAGTGGCTGGAATGCGTGACTGGGGCATCACAAACTCTGTCCGTCCCCCGAGCGGATGCCGAAAGGAGATGTGAGAGGCGAGTTCTTTCACACAGACTGGTGAGTGGCTGGAATGCGTGTCTGGGGCATCACAAACTCTGTCCGTCCCACGAGCAGATGCCGAAAGGAGATGTGAGAGGCGAGTTCTTTCACACAGATTGGTGAGTGGCTGGAATGCGTGTCTGGGGCATCACAAACTCTGTCCGTCCCACGAGCAGATGCCGAAAGGAGATGTGAGAGGCGAGTTCTTTCACACAGATTGGTGAGTGGCTGGAATGCGTGTCTGGGGCATCACAAACTCTGTCCGTCCCACGAGCAGATGCCGAAAGGAGATGTGAGAGGCGAGTTCTTTCACACAGATTGGTGAGTGGCTGGAATGCGTGTCTGGGGCATCACAAACTCTGTCCGTCCCACGAGCAGATGCCGAAAGGAGATGTGAGAGGCGAGTTCTTTCACACAGATTGGTGAGTGGCTGGAATGCGTGTCTGGGGCATCACAAACTCTGTCCGTCCCCCGAGCAGATGCCGAAAGGAGATGTGAGAGGCGAGTTCTTTCACACAGATTGGTGAGTGGCTGGAATGCGTGTCTGGGGTATCACAAACCCTGCCCGTCCCACGAGCAGATGCCGAAAGGAGATGTGAGAGGCGAGTTCTTTCACACAGATTGGTGAGTGGCTGGAATGCGTGTCTGGGGCATCACAAACTCTGTCCGTCCCCCGAGCAGATGCC
The DNA here is from genome assembly GCF_048418815.1 of Hemitrygon akajei. Classification (NCBI taxonomy): domain Eukaryota; kingdom Metazoa; phylum Chordata; class Chondrichthyes; order Myliobatiformes; family Dasyatidae; genus Hemitrygon; species Hemitrygon akajei. The sequence goes on from NW_027331932.1 coordinate 729,709, forward strand.
GAAAGGAGATGTGAGAGGTGAGTTCGTTCACACAGATTGGTGAGTGGCTGGAATGCGTGTCTGGGGCATCACAAACTCTGTCCGTCCCCCGAGCAGATGCCGAAAGGAGATGTGAGAGGCGAGTTCTTTCACACAGATTGGTGAGTGGCTGGAATGCGTGTCTGGGGCATCACAAACTCTGCCCGTCCCACGAGCAGATGCCGAAAGGACATGTGAGAGGCGAGTTCTTTCACACAGATTGGTGAGTGGCTGGAATGCGTGTCTGGGGCATCACAAACCCTGCCCGTCCCACGAGCAGATGCCGAAAGGAGATGTGAGAGGCGAGTTCTTTCACACAGATTGGTGAGTGGCTGGAATGCGTGTCTGGGGCATCACAAACTCTGTCCGTCCCCCGAGCAGATGCCGAAAGGAGATGTGAGAGGTGAGTTCGTTCACACAGATTGGTGAGTGGCTGGAATGCGTGTCTGGGGCATCACAAACTCTGTCCGTCCCCCGAGCAGATGCCGAAAGGAGATGTGAGAGGCGAGTTCTTTCACACAGATTGGTGAGTGGCTGGAATCCGTGACTGGGGCATCACAAACTCTGTCCGTCCCACGAGCAGATGTGAGAGGTGATGTGAGAGGCGAGTTCTTTCACACAGATTGGTGAGTGGCTGGAATGCGTGTCTGGGGCATCACAAACTCTGCCCGTCCCACGATCAGATGTGAGAGGTGATGTGAGAGGCGAGTTCTTTCACACAGATTGGTGAGTGGCTGGAATGCGTGTCTGGGGCATCACAAACTCTGCCCGTCCCACGAGCAGATGTGAGAGGTGATGTGAGAGGCGAGTTCTTTCACACAGATTGGTGAGTGGCTGGAATGCGTGTCTGGGGCATCACAAACTCTGTCCGTCCCCCGAGCAGATGCCGAAAGGAGATGTGAGAGGCGAGTTCTTTCACACAGATTGGTGAGTGGCTGGAATGCGTGTCTGGGGCATCACACACCCTGTCCGTCCCACGAGAAGATGCCGAAAGGAGATGTGAGAGGCGAGTTCTTTCACACAGATTGGTGAGTGGCTGGAATGCGTGTCTGGGGCATCACACACCCTGTCCGTCCCACGAGAAGATGCCGAAAGGAGATGTGAGAGGCGAGTTCTTTCACACAGATTGGTGAGTGGCTGGAATGCGTGTCTGGGGCATCACAATCCCTGCCCGTCCCACGAGCAGATGCCGAAAGGAGATGAGAGAGGCGAGTTCTTTCACACAGATTGGTGAGTGGCTGGAATGTGTGTCTGGGGCATCACAAACTCTGTCCGTCCCACGAGCAGATGCCGAAAGGAGATGAGAGAGGCGAGTTCTTTCACACAGATTGGTGAGTGGCTGGAATGCGTGTCTGGGGCATCACAAACTCTGTCCGTCCCACGAGCAGATGCCGAAAGGAGATGTGAGAGGCGAGTTCTTTCACACAGATTGGTGAGTGGCTGGAATGCGTGCCTGGGGCATTACAAACTCTGTCCGTCCCACGAGCAGATGCCGAAAGGAGATGTGAGAGGCGAGTTCTTTCACACAGATTGGTGAGTGGCTGGAATGCGTGTCTGGGGCATCACAAACTCTGCCCGTCCCACGAGCAGATGCCGAAAGGAGATGTGAGAGGCGAGTTCTTTCACACAGATTGGTGAGTGGCTGGAATGCGTGACTGGGGCATCACAAACTCTGTCCGTCCCCCGAGCAGATGCCGAAAGGAGATGTGAGAGGCGAGTTCTTTCACACAGACTGGTGAGTGGCTGGAATGCGTGTCTGGGGCATCACAAACTCTGTCCGTCCCACGAGCAGATGCCGAAAGGAGATGTGAGAGGCGAGTTCTTTCACACAGATTGGTGAGTGGCTGGAATGCGTGTCTGGGGCATCACAAACTCTGTCCGTCCCACGAGCAGATGCCGAAAGGAGATGTGAGAGGCGAGTTCTTTCACACAGATTGGTGAGTGGCTGGAATGCGTGTCTGGGGCATCACAAACTCTGTCCGTCCCACGAGCAGATGCCGAAAGGAGATGTGAGAGGCGAGTTCTTTCACACAGATTGGTGAGTGGCTGGAATGCGTGTCTGGGGCATCACAAACTCTGTCCGTCCCACGAGCAGATGCCGAAAGGAGATGTGAGAGGCGAGTTCTTTCACACAGATTGGTGAGTGGCTGGAATGCGTGTCTGGGGCATCACAAACTCTGTCCGTCCCCCGAGCAGATGCCGAAAGGAGATGTGAGAGGCGAGTTCTTTCACACAGATTGGTGAGTGGCTGGAATGCGTGTCTGGGGCATCACAAACCCTGCCCGTCCCACGAGCAGATGCCGAAAGGAGATGTGAGAGGCGAGTTCTTTCACACAGATTGGTGAGTGGCTGGAATGCGTGTCTGGGGCATCACAAACTCTGTCCGTCCCCCGAGCAGATGCCGAAAGGAGATGTGAGAGGTGAGTTCGTTCACACAGATTGGTGAGTGGCTGGAATGCGTGTCTGGGGCATCACAAACTCTGTCCGTCCCCCGAGCAGATGCCGAAAGGAGATGTGAGAGGTGAGTTCGTTCACACAGATTGGTGAGTGGCTGGAATGCGTGTCTGGGGCATCACAAACTCTGTCCGTCCCCCGAGCAGATGCCGAAAGGAGATGTGAGAGGCGAGTTCTTTCACACAGATTGGTGAGTGACTGGAATGCGTGTCTGGGGCATCACAAACTCTGCCCGTCCCACGAGCAGATGCCGAAAGGACATGTGAGAGGCGAGTTCTTTCACACAGATTGGTGAGTGGCTGGAATGCGTGTCTGGGGCATCACAAACCCTGCCCGTCCCACGAGCAGATGCCGAAAGGAGATGTGAGACGCGAGTTCTTTCACACAGATTGGTGAGTGGCTGGAATGCGTGTCTGGGGCATCACAAACTCTGTCCGTCCCCCGAGCAGATGCCGAAAGGAGATGTGAGAGGTGAGTTCGTTCACACAGATTGGTGAGTGGCTGGAATGCGTGTCTGGGGCATCACAAACTCTGTCCGTCCCCCGAGCAGATGCCGAAAGGAGATGTGAGAGGCGAGTTCTTTCACACAGATTGGTGAGTGGCTGGAATCCGTGACTGGGGCATCACAAACTCTGTCCGTCCCACGAGCAGATGTGAGAGGTGATGTGAGAGGCGAGTTCTTTCACACAGATTGGTGAGTGGCTGGAATGCGTGTCTGGGGCATCACAAACTCTGCCCGTCCCACGATCAGATGTGAGAGGTGATGTGAGAGGCGAGTTCTTTCACACAGATTGGTGAGTGGCTGGAATGCGTGTCTGGGGCATCACAAACTCTGCCCGTCCCACGAGCAGATGTGAGAGGTGATGTGAGAGGCGAGTTCTTTCACACAGATTGGTGAGTGGCTGGAATGCGTGTCTGGGGCATCACAAACTCTGTCCGTCCCCCGAGCAGATGCCGAAAGGAGATGTGAGAGGCGAGTTCTTTCACACAGATTGTTGAGTGGCTGGAATGCGTGACTGGGGCATCACAAACTCTGCCCGTCCCACGAGCAGATGCCGAAAGGAGATGTGAGAGGCGAGTTCTTTCACACAGATTGGTGAGTGGCTGGAATGAGTGTCTGGGGCATCACAAACTCTGTCCGTCCCCCGAGCAGATGTGAGAGGCGAGCTCTTTCACACAGATTGGTGAGTGGCTGGAATGCGTGTCTGGGGCATCACAAACTCTGTCCGTCCCACGAGCGGATGCCGAAAGGAGATGTGAGAGGCGAGTTCTTTCACACAGATTGGTGAGTGGCTGGAATGCGTGTCTGGGGCATCACAAACTCTGCCCGTCCCCCGAGCAGATGCCGAAAGGAGATGTGAGAGGCGAGTTCTTTCACACAGATTGGTGAGTGGCTGGAATGCGCGCCTGGGGCATCACAAACTCTGTCCGTCCCCCGAGCAGATGCCGAAGGGAGATGTGAGAGGCGAGTTCTTTCACACAGACTGGTGAGTGGCTGGAATGCGTGACTGGGGCATCACAAACTCTGTCCGTCCCACGATCAGATGCCGAAAGGAGATGTGAGAGCCGAGTTCTTTCACACAGATTGGTGAGTGGCTGGAATGCGTGTCTGGGGCATCACAAACTCTGTCCGTCCTCCGAGCAGATGCCGAAAGGAGATGTGAGAGGCGAGTTCTTTCACACAGATTGGCGAGTGGCTGGAATGCGTGTCTGGGTCATCACAAACTCTGTCCGTCCCCCGAGCAGATGCCGAAAGGAGTTGTGAGAGGCGAGTTCATTCACACAGATTGGTGAGTGGCTGGAATGCGTGTCTGGGGCATCACAAACTCTGTCCGTCCCCCGAGCAGATGCCGAAAGGAGATGTGAGAGGCGAGTTCTTTCACACAGATTGGCGAGTGGCTGGAATGCGTGTCTGGGTCATCACAAACTCTGTCCGTCCCCCGAGCAGATGCCGAAAGGAGATGTGAGAGGCGAGTTCTTTCACACAGATTGGTGAGTGGCTGGAATGCGTGTCTGGGGCATCACAAACTCTGTCCGTCCCACGAGCAGATGCCGAAAGGAGATGTGAGAGGCGAGTTCTTTCACACAGATTGGTGAGTGGCTGGAATGCGTGTCTGGGGCATCACAAACTCTGTCCGTCCCACGAGCAGATGCCGAAAGGAGATGTGAGAGGCGAGTTCTTTCACACAGATTGGTGAGTGGCTGGAATGCGTGTCTGGGGCATCACACACCCTGTCCGTCCCACGAGAAGATGCCGAAAGGAGATGTGAGAGGCGAGTTCTTTCACACAGATTGGTGAGTGGCTGGAATGCGTGTCTGGGGCATCACAAACTCTGTCCGTCCCACGAGCAGATGCCGAAAGGAGATGTGAGAGGCGAGTTCTTTCACACAGATTGGTGAGTGGCTGGAATGCGTGCCTGGGGCATTACAAACTCTGTCCGTCCCACGAGCAGATGCCGAAAGGAGATGTGAGAGGCGAGTTCTTTCACACAGATTGGTGAGTGGCTGGAATGCGTGTCTGGGGCATCACAAACTCTGCCCGTCCCACGAGCAGATGCCGAAAGGAGATGTGAGAGGCGAGTTCTTTCACACAGATTGGTGAGTGGCTGGAATGCGTGACTGGGGCATCACAAACTCTGTCCGTCCCCCGAGCAGATGCCGAAAGGAGATGTGAGAGGCGAGTTCTTTCACACAGACTGGTGAGTGGCTGGAATGCGTGTCTGGGGCATCACAAACTCTGTCCGTCCCACGAGCAGATGCCGAAAGGAGATGTGAGAGGCGAGTTCTTTCACACAGATTGGTGAGTGGCTGGAATGCGTGTCTGGGGCATCACAAACTCTGTCCGTCCCACGAGCAGATGCCGAAAGGAGATGTGAGAGGCGAGTTCTTTCACACAGATTGGTGAGTGGCTGGAATGCGTGTCTGGGGCATCACAAACTCTGTCCGTCCCACGAGCAGATGCCGAAAGGAGATGTGAGAGGCGAGTTCTTTCACACAGATTGGTGAGTGGCTGGAATGCGTGTCTGGGGCATCACAAACTCTGTCCGTCCCACGAGCAGATGCCGAAAGGAGATGTGAGAGGCGAGTTCTTTCACACAGATTGGTGAGTGGCTGGAATGCGTGTCTGGGGCATCACAAACTCTGTCCGTCCCCCGAGCAGATGCCGAAAGGAGATGTGAGAGGCGAGTTCTTTCACACAGATTGGTGAGTGGCTGGAATGCGTGTCTGGGGCATCACAAACCCTGCCCGTCCCACGAGCAGATGCCGAAAGGAGATGTGAGAGGCGAGTTCTTTCACACAGATTGGTGAGTGGCTGGAATGCGTGTCTGGGGCATCACAAACTCTGTCCGTCCCCCGAGCAGATGCCGAAAGGAGATGTGAGAGGTGAGTTCGTTCACACAGATTGGTGAGTGGCTGGAATGCGTGTCTGGGGCATCACAAACTCTGTCCGTCCCCCGAGCAGATGCCGAAAGGAGATGTGAGAGGCGAGTTCTTTCACACAGATTGGTGAGTGGCTGGAATGCGTGTCTGGGGCATCACAAACTCTGCCCGTCCCACGATCAGATGTGAGAGGTGATGTGAGAGGCGAGTTCTTTCACACAGATTGGTGAGTGGCTGGAATGCGTGTCTGGGGCATCACAAACTCTGCCCGTCCCACGAGCAGATGTGAGAGGTGATGTGAGAGGCGAGTTCTTTCACACAGATTGGTGAGTGGCTGGAATGCGTGTCTGGGGCATCACAAACTCTGTCCGTCCCCCGAGCAGATGCCGAAAGGAGATGTGAGAGGCGAGTTCTTTCACACAGATTGGTGAGTGGCTGGAATGCGTGACTGGGGCATCACAAACTCTGCCCGTCCCACGAGCAGATGCCGAAAGGAGATGTGAGAGGCGAGTTCTTTCACACAGATTGGTGAGTGGCTGGAATGCGTGTCTGGGGCATCACAAACCCTGCCCGTCCCACGAGCAGATGCCGAAAGGAGATGTGAGAGGCGAGTTCTTTCACACAGATAGGCGAGTGGCTGGAATGCGTGTCTGGGTCATCACAAACTCTGTCCGTCCCCCGAGCAGATGCCGAAAGGAGTTGTGAGAGGCGAGTTCATTCACACAGATTGGTGAGTGGCTGGAATGCGTGTCTGGGGCATCACAAACTCTGTCCGTCCCCCGAGCAGATGCCGAAAGGAGATGTGAGAGGCGAGTTCTTTCACACAGATTGGCGAGTGGCTGGAATGCGTGTCTGGGTCATCACAAACTCTGTCCGTCCCCCGAGCAGATGCCGAAAGGAGATGTGAGAGGCGAGTTCTTTCACACAGATTGGCGAGTGGCTGGAATGCGTGTCTGGGGCATCACAAACTCTGTCCGTCCCACGAGCAGATGCCGAAAGGAGATGTGAGAGGCGAGTTCTTTCACACAGATTGGTGAGTGGCTGGAATGCGTGTCTGGGGCATCACAAACTCTGTCCGTCCCACGAGCAGATGCCGAAAGGAGATGTGAGAGGCGAGTTCTTTCACACAGATTGGTGAGTGGCTGGAATGCGTGTCTGGGGCATCACACACCCTGTCCGTCCCACGAGAAGATGCCGAAAGGAGATGTGAGAGGCGAGTTCTTTCACACAGATTGGTGAGTGGCTGGAATGCGTGTCTGGGGCATCACAAACCCTGCCCGTCCCACGAGCAGATGCCGAAAGGAGATGAGAGAGGCGAGTTCTTTCACACAGATTGGTGAGTGGCTGGAATGTGTGTCTGGGGCATCACAAACTCTGTCCGTCCCACGAGCAGATGCCGAAAGGAGATGTGAGAGGCGAGTTCTTTCACACAGATTGGTGAGTGGCTGGAATGCGTGTCTGGGGCATCACAAACTCTGTCCGTCCCACGAGCAGATGCCGAAAGGAGATGTGAGAGGCGAGTTCTTTCACACAGATTGGTGAGTGGCTGGAATGCGTGCCTGGGGCATTACAAACTCTGTCCGTCCCACGAGCAGATGCCGAAAGGAGATGTGAGAGGCGAGTTCTTTCACACAGATTGGTGAGTGGCTGGAATGCGTGTCTGGGGCATCACAAACTCTGCCCGTCCCACGAGCAGATGCCGAAAGGAGATGTGAGAGGCGAGTTCTTTCACACAGATTGGTGAGTGGCTGGAATGCGTGACTGGGGCATCACAAACTCTGTCCGTCCCCCGAGCAGATGCCGAAAGGAGATGTGAGAGGCGAGTTCTTTCACACAGACTGGTGAGTGGCTGGAATGCGTGTCTGGGGCATCACAAACTCTGTCCGTCCCACGAGCAGATGCCGAAAGGAGATGTGAGAGGCGAGTTCTTTCACACAGATTGGTGAGTGGCTGGAATGCGTGTCTGGGGCATCACAAACTCTGTCCGTCCCACGAGCAGATGCCGAAAGGAGATGTGAGAGGCGAGTTCTTTCACACAGATTGGTGAGTGGCTGGAATGCGTGTCTGGGGCATCACAAACTCTGTCCGTCCCACGAGCAGATGCCGAAAGGAGATGTGAGAGGCGAGTTCTTTCACACAGATTGGTGAGTGGCTGGAATGCGTGTCTGGGGCATCACAAACTCTGTCCGTCCCACGAGCAGATGCCGAAAGGAGATGTGAGAGGCGAGTTCTTTCACACAGATTGGTGAGTGGCTGGAATGCGTGTCTGGGGCATCACAAACTCTGTCCGTCCCCCGAGCAGATGCCGAAAGGAGATGTGAGAGGCGAGTTCTTTCACACAGATTGGTGAGTGGCTGGAATGCGTGTCTGGGGCATCACAAACCCTGCCCGTCCCACGAGCAGATGCCGAAAGGAGATGTGAGAGGCGAGTTCTTTCACACAGATTGGTGAGTGGCTGGAATGCGTGTCTGGGGCATCACAAACTCTGTCCGTCCCCCGAGCAGATGCCGAAAGGAGATGTGAGAGGTGAGTTCGTTCACACAGATTGGTGAGTGGCTGGAATGCGTGTCTGGGGCATCACAAACTCTGTCCGTCCCCCGAGCAGATGCCGAAAGGAGATGTGAGAGGCGAGTTCTTTCACACAGATTGGTGAGTGGCTGGAATGCGTGTCTGGGGCATCACAAACTCTGCCCGTCCCACGATCAGATGTGAGAGGTGATGTGAGAGGCGAGTTCTTTCACACAGATTGGTGAGTGGCTGGAATGCGTGTCTGGGGCATCACAAACTCTGCCCGTCCCACGAGCAGATGTGAGAGGTGATGTGAGAGGCGAGTTCTTTCACACAGATTGGTGAGTGGCTGGAATGCGTGTCTGGGGCATCACAAACTCTGTCCGTCCCCCGAGCAGATGCCGAAAGGAGATGTGAGAGGCGAGTTCTTTCACACAGATTGGTGAGTGGCTGGAATGCGTGACTGGGGCATCACAAACTCTGCCCGTCCCACGAGCAGATGCCGAAAGGAGATGTGAGAGGCGAGTTCTTTCACACAGATTGGTGAGTGGCTGGAATGCGTGTCTGGGGCATCACAAACCCTGCCCGTCCCACGAGCAGATGCCGAAAGGAGATGTGAGAGGCGAGTTCTTTCACACAGATTGGTGAGTGGCTGGAATGCGTGTCTGGGGCATCACAAACTCTGTCCGTCCCCCGAGCAGATGCCGAAAGGAGATGTGAGAGGTGAGTTCGTTCACACAGATTGGTGAGTGGCTGGAATGCGTGTCTGGGGCATCACAAACTCTGTCCGTCCCCCGAGCAGATGCCGAAAGGAGATGTGAGAGGCGAGTTCTTTCACACAGATTGGTGAGTGGCTGGAATCCGTGACTGGGGCATCACAAACTCTGTCCGTCCCACGAGCAGATGTGAGAGGTGATGTGAGAGGCGAGTTCTTTCACACAGATTGGTGAGTGGCTGGAATGCGTGTCTGGGGCATCACAAACTCTGCCCGTCCCACGATCAGATGTGAGAGGTGATGTGAGAGGCGAGTTCTTTCACACAGATTGGTGAGTGGCTGGAATGCGTGTCTGGGGCATCACAAACTCTGCCCGTCCCACGAGCAGATGTGAGAGGTGATGTGAGAGGCGAGTTCTTTCACACAGATTGGTGAGTGGCTGGAATGCGTGTCTGGGGCATCACAAACTCTGTCCGTCCCCCGAGCAGATGCCGAAAGGAGATGTGAGAGGCGAGTTCTTTCACACAGATTGGTGAGTGGCTGGAATGCGTGACTGGGGCATCACAAACTCTGCCCGTCCCACGAGCAGATGCCGAAAGGAGATGTGAGAGGCGAGTTCTTTCACACAGATTGGTGAGTGGCTGGAATGAGTGTCTGGGGCATCACAAACTCTGTCCGTCCCCCGAGCAGATGTGAGAGGCGAGCTCTTTCACACAGATTGGTGAGTGGCTGGAATGCGTGTCTGGGGCATCACAAACTCTGTCCGTCCCACGAGCGGATGCCGAAAGGAGATGTGAGAGGCGAGTTCTTTCACACAGATTGGTGAGTGGCTGGAATGCGTGTCTGGGGCATCACAAACTCTGCCCGTCCCCCGAGCAGATGCCGAAAGGAGATGTGAGAGGCGAGTTCTTTCACACAGATTGGTGAGTGGCTGGAATGCGCGCCTGGGGCATCACAAACTCTGTCCGTCCCCCGAGCAGATGCCGAAGGGAGATGTGAGAGGCGAGTTCTTTCACACAGACTGGTGAGTGGCTGGAATGCGTGACTGGGGCATCACAAACTCTGTCCGTCCCACGATCAGATGCCGAAAGGAGATGTGAGAGGCGAGTTCTTTCACACAGATTGGTGAGTGGCTGGAATGCGTGTCTGGGGCATCACAAACTCTGTCCGTCCTCCGAGCAGATGCCGAAAGGAGATGTGAGAGGCGAGTTCTTTCACACAGATTGGCGAGTGGCTGGAATGCGTGTCTGGGTCATCACAAACTCTGTCCGTCCCCCGAGCAGATGCCGAAAGGAGTTGTGAGAGGCGAGTTCATTCACACAGATTGGTGAGTGGCTGGAATGCGTGTCTGGGGCATCACAAACTCTGTCCGTCCCCCGAGCAGATGCCGAAAGGAGATGTGAGAGGCGAGTTCTTTCACACAGATTGGCGAGTGGCTGGAATGCGTGTCTGGGTCATCACAAACTCTGTCCGTCCCCCGAGCAGATGCCGAAAGGAGATGTGAGAGGCGAGTTCTTTCACACAGATTGGTGAGTGGCTGGAATGCGTGTCTGGGGCATCACAAACTCTGTCCGTCCCACGAGCAGATGCCGAAAGGAGATGTGAGAGGCGAGTTCTTTCACACAGATTGGTGAGTGGCTGGAATGCGTGTCTGGGGCATCACAAACTCTGTCCGTCCCACGAGCAGATGCCGAAAGGAGATGTGAGAGGCGAGTTCTTTCACACAGATTGGTGAGTGGCTGGAATGCGTGTCTGGGGCATCACACACCCTGTCCGTCCCACGAGCAGATGTGAGAGGCGAGTTCTTTCACACAGATTGGTGAGTGGCTGGAATGCGTGTCTGGGGCATCACAAACCCTGCCCGTCCCACGAGCAGATGCCGAAAGGAGATGAGAGAGGCGAGTTCTTTCACACAGATTGGTGAGTGGCTGGAATGCGCGCCTGGGGCATCACAAACTCTGTCCGTCCCCCGAGCAGATGCCGAAGGGAGATGTGAGAGGCGAGTTCTTTCACACAGACTGGTGAGTGGCTGGAATGCGTGTCTGGGGCATCACAAACTCTGTCCGTCCCCCGAGCAGATGCCGAAAGGAGATGTGAGAGGCGAGTTCTTTCACACAGATTGGTGAGTGGCTGGAATGCGTGACTGGGGCATCACAAACTCTGCCCGTCCCACGAGCAGATGCCGAAAGGAGATGTGAGAGGCGAGTTCTTTCACACAGATTGGTGAGTGGCTGGAATGCGTGTCTGGGGCATCACAAACCCTGCCCGTCCCACGAGCAGATGCCGAAAGGAGATGTGAGAGGCGAGTTCTTTCACACAGATTGGTGAGTGGCTGGAATGCGTGTCTGGGGCATCACAAACTCTGTCCGTCCCCCGAGCAGATGCCGAAAGGAGATGTGAGAGGTGAGTTCGTTCACACAGATTGGTGAGTGGCTGGAATGCGTGTCTGGGGCATCACAAACTCTGTCCGTCCCCCGAGCAGATGCCGAAAGGAGATGTGAGAGGCGAGTTCTTTCACACAGATTGGTGAGTGGCTGGAATCCGTGACTGGGGCATCACAAACTCTGTCCGTCCCACGAGCAGATGTGAGAGGTGATGTGAGAGGCGAGTTCTTTCACACAGATTGGTGAGTGGCTGGAATGCGTGTCTGGGGCATCACAAACTCTGCCCGTCCCACGATCAGATGTGAGAGGTGATGTGAGAGGCGAGTTCTTTCACACAGATTGGTGAGTGGCTGGAATGCGTGTCTGGGGCATCACAAACTCTGCCCGTCCCACGAGCAGATGTGAGAGGTGATGTGAGAGGCGAGTTCTTTCACACAGATTGGTGAGTGGCTGGAATGCGTGTCTGGGGCATCACAAACTCTGTCCGTCCCCCGAGCAGATGCCGAAAGGAGATGTGAGAGGCGAGTTCTTTCACACAGATTGGTGAGTGGCTGGAATTCGTGACTGGGGCATCACAAACTCTGCCCGTCCCACGAGCAGATGCCGAAAGGAGATGTGAGAGGCGAGTTCTTTCACACAGATTGGTGAGTGGCTGGAATGAGTGTCTGGGGCATCACAAACTCTGTCCGTCCCCCGAGCAGATGTGAGAGGCGAGCTCTTTCACACAGATTGGTGAGTGGCTGGAATGCGTGTCTGGGGCATCACAAACTCTGTCCGTCCCACGAGCGGATGCCGAAAGGAGATGTGAGAGGCGAGTTCTTTCACACAGATTGGTGAGTGGCTGGAATGCGTGTCTGGGGCATCACAAACTCTGCCCGTCCCCCGAGCAGATGCCGAAAGGAGATGTGAGAGGCGAGTTCTTTCACACAGATTGGTGAGTGGCTGGAATGCGCGCCTGGGGCATCACAAACTCTGTCCGTCCCCCGAGCAGATGCCGAAGGGAGATGTGAGAGGCGAGTTCTTTCACACAGACTGGTGAGTGGCTGGAATGCGTGACTGGGGCATCACAAACTCTGTCCGTCCCACGATCAGATGCCGAAAGGAGATGTGAGAGGCGAGTTCTTTCACACAGATTGGTGAGTGGCTGGAATGCGTGTCTGGGGCATCACAAACTCTGTCCGTCCTCCGAGCAGATGCCGAAAGGAGATGTGAGAGGCGAGTTCTTTCACACAGATTGGCGAGTGGCTGGAATGCGTGTCTGGGTCATCACAAACTCTGTCCGTCCCCCGAGCAGATGCCGAAAGGAGTTGTGAGAGGCGAGTTCATTCACACAGATTGGTGAGTGGCTGGAATGCATGTCTGGGGCATCACAAACTCTGTCCGTCCCCCGAGCAGATGCCGAAAGGAGATGTGAGAGGCGAGTTCTTTCACACAGATTGGCGAGTGGCTGGAATGCGTGTCTGGGTCATCACAAACTCTGTCCGTCCCCCGAGCAGATGCCGAAAGGAGATGTGAGAGGCGAGTTCTTTCACACAGATTGGTGAGTGGCTGGAATGCGTGTCTGGGGCATCACAAACTCTGTCCGTCCCACGAGCAGATGCCGAAAGGAGATGTGAGAGGCGAGTTCTTTCACACAGATTGGTGAGTGGCTGGAATGCGTGTCTGGGGCATCACAAACTCTGTCCGTCCCACGAGCAGATGCCGAAAGGAGATGTGAGAGGCGAGTTCTTTCACACAGATTGGTGAGTGGCTGGAATGCGTGTCTGGGGCATCACACACCCTGTCCGTCCCACGAGCAGATGTGAGAGGCGAGTTCTTTCACACAGATTGGTGAGTGGCTGGAATGCGTGTCTGGGGCATCACAAACCCTGCCCGTCCCACGAGCAGATGCCGAAAGGAGATGAGAGAGGCGAGTTCTTTCACACAGATTGGTGAGTGGCTGGAATGCGTGTCTGGGGCATCACAAACTCTGTCCGTCCCACGAGCAGATGCCGAAAGGAGATGTGAGAGGCGAGTTCGTTCACACAGATTGGTGAGTGGCTGGAATGCGTGTCTGGGGCATCACAAACTCTGTCCGTCCCACGAGCAGATGCCGAAAGGAGATGTGAGAGGCGAGTTCTTTCACACAGATTGGTGAGTGGCTGGAATGCGTGCCTGGGGCATTACAAACTCTGTCCGTCCCACGAGCAGATGCCGAAAGGAGATGTGAGAGGCGAGTTCTTTCACACAGATTGGTGAGTGGCTGGAATGCGTGTCTGGGGCATCACAAACTCTGCCCGTCCCACGAGCAGATGCCGAAAGGAGATGTGAGAGGCGAGTTCTTTCACACAGATTGGTGAGTGGCTGGAATGCGTGACTGGGGCATCACAAACTCTGTCCGTCCCCCGAGCAGATGCCGAAAGGGGATGTGAGAGGCGAGTTCTTTCACACAGACTGGTGAGTGGCTGGAATGCGTGTCTGGGGCATCACAAACTCTGTCCGTCCCACGAGCAGATGCCGAAAGGAGATGTGAGAGGCGAGTTCTTTCACACAGTTTGGCGAGTGGCTGGAATGCGTGTCTGGGGCATCACAAACTCTGCCCGTCCCACGAGCAGATGCCAAAAGGAGATGTGAGAGGCGAGTTCTTTCACACAGATTGGTGAGTGGCTGGAATGCGCGCCTGTGGCATCACAAACTCTGTCCGTCCCACGAGCAGATGCCGAAAGGAGATGTGAGAGGCGAGTTCTTTCACACAGATTGGTGAGTGGCTGGAATGCGTGACTGGGGCATCACAAACTCTGTCCGTCCCACGAGCAGATGCCGAAAGGAGATGTGAGAGGCGAGTTCTTTCACACAGATTGGTGAGTGGCTGGAATGCGCGCCTGGGACATCACAAACTCTGTCCGTCCCACGAGCAGATGCCGAAAGGAGATGTGAGAGGTGAGTTCTTTCACACAGATTGGTGAGTGACTGGAATGCGTGTCTGGGGCATCACAAACTCTGCCCGTCCCACGAGCAGATGCCGAAAGGAGATGTGAGAGGCGAGTTCTTTCACACAGATTGGTGAGTGTCTGGAATGCGCGCCTGGGGCATCACAAACTCTGTCCGTCCCACGAGCAGATGCCGAAAGGAGATGTGAGAGGCGAGTTCTTTCACACAGATTGGTGAGTGGCTGGAATGCGTGTCTGGGGCATCACACACTCTGTCAGTCCCACGAGCAGATGCCGAAAGGAGAAGTGAGAGGCGAGTTCTTTCACACAGATTGGTGAGTGGCTGGAATGCGTGTCTGGGGCATCACAAACTCTGTCCGTCCCACGAGCAGATGCCGAAAGGAGATGTGAGAGGCGAGTTCTTTCACACAGATTGGTGAGTGGCTGGAATGCGTGTCTGGGGCATCACAAACTCTGTCCGTCCCCCGAGCAGATGCCGAAAGGAGATGTGAGAGGCGAGTTCTTTCCGACAGATTGGTGAGTGGCTGGAATGCGCGCCTGGGGCATCACAAACTCTGTCCGTCCCACGAGCAGATGCCGAAAGGAGATGTGAGAGGCGAGTTCTTTCACACAGATTGGTGAGTGGCTGGAATGCGTGGCTGGGGCATCACAAACTCTGTCCGTCCCACGAGTAGATGCCGAAAGGAGATGTGAGAGGCGAGTTCTTTCACACAGATTGGTGAGTGGCTGGAATGCGTGTCTGGGTCATCACAAACTCTGCCCGTCCCACGAGCAGATGCCGAAAGGAGATGTGAGAGGTGAGTTCTTTCACACAGATTGGTGAGTGACTGGAATGCGTGTCTGGGGCATCACAAACTCTGCCCGTCCCACGAGCAGATGCCGAAAGGAGATGTGAGAGGCGAGTTCTTTCACACAGATTGGTGAGTGGCTGGAATGCGCGCCTGGGGCATCACAAACTCTGTCCGTCCCACGAGCAGATGCCGAAAGGAGATGTGAGAGGCGAGTTCTTTCACACAGATTGGTGAGTGGCTGGAATGCGTGTCTGGGGCATCACACACTCTGTCAGTCCCACGAGCAGATGCCGAAAGGAGAAGTGAGAGGCGAGTTCTTTCACACAGATTGGTGAGTGGCTGGAATGCGTGTCTGGGGCATCACAAACTCTGTCCGTCCCACGAGCAGATGCCGAAAGGAGATGTGAGAGGCGAGTTCTTTCACACAGATTGGTGAGTGGCTGGAATGCGTGTCTGGGGCATCACAAACTCTGTCCGTCCCACGAGCAGATGCCGAAAGGAGATGTGAGAGGCGAGTTCTTTCACACAGATTGGCGAGTGGCTGTAATGCGTGTCTGGGTCATCACAAACTCTGTCCGTCCCCCGAGCAGATGCCGAAAGGAGTTGTGAGAGGCGAGTTCATTCACACAGATTGGTGAGTGGCTGGAATGCGTGTCTGGGGCATCACAAACTCTGTCCGTCCCCCGAGCAGATGCCGAAAGGAGATGTGAGAGGCGAGTTCTTTCACACAGATTGGCGAGTGGCTGGAATGCGTGTCTGGGTCATCACAAACTCTGTCCGTCCCCCGAGCAGATGCCGAAAGGAGATGTGAGAGGCGAGTTCTTTCACACAGATTGGTGAGTGGCTGGAATGCGTGTCTGGGGCATCACAAACTCTGTCCGTCCCACGAGCAGATGCCGAAAGGAGATGTGAGACGTGAGTTCGTTCACACAGATTGGTGGGTGGCTGGAATGTGTGTCTGGGGCATCACAAACTCTGCCCGTCCCCCGAGCAGATGCCGAAAGGAGATGTGAGAGGCGAGTTCTTTCACACAGATTGGTGAGTGGCTGGAATGCGTGTCTGGGGCATCACACACTCTGTCAGTCCCACGAGCAGATGCCGAAAGGAGATGTGAGAGGCGAGTTCTTTCACACAGATTGGTGAGTGGCTGGAATGCGTGTCTGGGGCATCACAAACTCTGTCCGTCCCACGAGCAGATGCCGAAAGGAGATGTGAGAGGCGAGTTCTTTCACACAGATTGGTGAGTGGCTGGAATGCGTGCCTGGGGCATCACAAACTCTGTCCGTCCCACGAGCAGATGCCGAAAGGAGATGTGAGAGGCGAGTTCTTTCACACAGATTGGTGAGTGGCTGGAATGCGTGTCTGGGGCATCACAAACTCTGCCCGTCCCCCGAGCAGATGCCGAAAGGAGATGTGAGAGGCGAGTTCTTTCACACAGATTGGAGAGTGGCTGGAATGCCTGTCTGGGGCATCACAAACTCTGTCAGTCCCACGAGCAGATGCCGAAAGGAGATGTGAGAGGCGAGTTCTTTCACACAGATTGGTGAGTGGCTGGAATGCGTGTCTGGGGCATCACAAACTCTGTCCGTCCCACGAGCAGATGCCGAAAGGAGATGTGAGAGGCGAGTTCCTTCACACAGATTGGTGAGTGGCTGGAATGCGTGTCTGGGGCATCACAAACTCTGCCCGTCCCACGAGCAGATGCCGAAAGGAGATGTGAGAGGCGAGTTCTTTCACACAGATTGGTGAGTGGCTGGAATGCGCGCCTGGGGCATCACAAACTCTGTCCGTCCCACGAGCAGATGCCGAAAGGAGATGTGAGAGGCGAGTTCTTTCAGACAGATTGGTGAGTGGCTGGAATGCGTGTCTGGGGCATCACAAACTCTGTCCGTCCCCCGAGCAGATGCCGAAAGGAGATGTGAGAGGCGAGTTCTTTCACACAGATTGGTGAGTGGCTGGAATGCGTGACTGGGGCATCACAAACTCTGCCCGTCCCACGAGCAGATGCCGAAAGGAGATGTGAGAGGCGAGTTCTTTCACACAGATTGGTGAGTGGCTGGAAAGAGTGTCTGGGGCATCACAAACTCTGTCCGTCCCCCGAGCAGATGTGAGAGGCGAGCTCTTTCACACAGATTGGTGAGTGGCTGGAATGCGTGTCTGGGGCATCACAAACTCTGTCCATCCCACGAGCGTATGCCGAAAGGAGATGTGAGAGGCGAGTTCTTTCACACAGATTGGTGAGTGGCTGGAATGCGTGTCTGGGGCATCACAAACTCTGCCCGTCCCCCGAGCAGATGCCGAAAGGAGATGTGAGAGGCGAGTTCTTTCACACAGATTGGTGGGTGGCTGGAATGCGCGCCTGGGGCATCACAAACTCTGTCCGTCCCACGATCAGATGCCGAAAGGAGATGTGAGAGGCGAGTTCTTTCACACAGATTGGTGAGTGGCTGGAATGCGCGCCTGGGGCATCACAAACTCTGTCCGTCCCCCGAGCAGATGCCGAAAGGAGATGTGAGAGGCGAGTTCTTTCACACAGATTGGCGAGTGGCTGGAATGCGTGTCTGGGTCATCACAAACTCTGTCCGTCCCCCGAGCAGATGCCGAAAGGAGATGTGAGAGGCGAGTTCATTCACACAGATTGGTGAGTGGCTGGAATGCGTGTCTGGGGCATCACAAACACTGTCCGTCCCCCGAGCAGATGCCGAAAGGAGATGTGAGAGGCGAGTTCTTTCACACAGATTGGCGAGTGGCTGGAATGCGTGTCTGGGTCATCACAAACTCTGTCCGTCCCCCGAGCAGATGCCGAAAGGAGATGTGAGAGGCGAGTTCTTTCACACAGATTGGTGAGTGGCTGGAATGCGTGTCTGGGGCATCACAAACTCTGTCCGTCCCACGAGCAGATGCCGAAAGGAGATGTGAGAGGCGAGTTCTTTCACACAGATTGGTGAGTGGCTGGAATGCGTGTCTGGGGCATCACAAACTCTGTCCGTCCCACGAGAAGATGCCGAAAGGAGATGTGAGAGGCGAGTTCTTTCACACAGATTGGTGAGTGGCTGGAATGCGTGTCTGGGGCATCACAAACTCTGCCCGTCCCACGAGCAGATGCCGAAAGGAGATGTGAGATGCGTGTTCTTTCACACAGATTGGTGAGTGGCTGGAATGCGCGCCTGGGGCATCACAAACTCTGTCCGTCCAACGAGCAGATGCCGAAAGGAGATGTGAGAGGCGAGTTCTTTCACACAGATTGGTGAGTGGCTGGAAAGCGCGCCTGGGGCATCAGAAACTCTGTCCATTCCACGAGCAGATGCCGAAAGGAGATGTGAGACGCGAGTTCTTTCACACAGATTGGTGAGTGGCTGGAATGCGT
Organism: Hemitrygon akajei; assembly: GCF_048418815.1. Taxonomy (NCBI): domain Eukaryota; kingdom Metazoa; phylum Chordata; class Chondrichthyes; order Myliobatiformes; family Dasyatidae; genus Hemitrygon; species Hemitrygon akajei. The sequence continues at coordinate 748,257 of NW_027331932.1, forward strand.
GAGTGGGGCATCACAAACTCTGTCCGTCCGCCGAGCAGATGCCGAAAGGAGATGTGAGAGGCGAGTTCTTTCACACAGATTGGTGAGTGGCTGGAATGCGTGTCTGGGGCATCACAAACCCTGCCCGTCCCACGAGCAGATGCCGAAAGGAGATGAGAGAGGCGAGTTCTTTCACACAGATTGGTGAGTGGCTGGAATGCGTGTCTGGGGCATCACAAACTCTGTCCGTCCCACGAGCAGATGCCGAAAGGAGATGTGAGAGGCGAGTTCTTTCACACAGATTGGTGAGTGGCTGGAATGCGTGCCTGGGGCATTACAAACTCTGTCCGTCCCACGAGCAGATGCCGAAAGGAGATGTGAGAGGCGAGTTCTTTCACACAGATTGGTGAGTGGCTGGAATGCGTGTCTGGGGCATCACAAACCCTGTCCGTCCCACGAGCAGATGCCGAAAGGAGATGTGAGAGGCGAGTTCGTTCACACAGATTGGTGGGTGGCTGGAATGTGTTTCTGGGGCATCACAAACTCTGTCCGTCCCCCGAGCAGATGCCGAAAGGAGATGTAAGAGGCGAGTTCTTTCACACAGATTGGTGAGTGGCTGGAATGCGTGTCTGGGGCATCACACACTCTGTCAGTCCCACGAGCAGATGCCGAAAGGAGATGTGAGAGGCGAGTTCTTTCAGACAGATTGGTGAGTGGCTGGAATGCGTGTCTGGGGCATCACAAACTCTGTCCGTCCCCCGAGCAGATGCCGAAAGGAGATGTGAGAGGCGAGTTCTTTCACACAGATTGGTGAGTGGCTGGAATGCGTGACTGGGGCATCACAAACTCTGCCCGTCCCACGAGCAGATGCCGAAAGGAGATGTGAGAGGCGAGTTCTTTCACACAGATTGGTGAGTGGCTGGAAAGAGTGTCTGGGGCATCACAAACTCTGTCCGTCCCCCGAGCAGATGTGAGAGGCGAGCTCTTTCACACAGATTGGTGAGTGGCTGGAATGCGTGTCTGGGGCATCACAAACTCTGTCCATCCCACGAGCGTATGCCGAAAGGAGATGTGAGAGGCGAGTTCTTTCACACAGATTGGTGAGTGGCTGGAATGCGTGTCTGGGGCATCACAAACTCTGCCCGTCCCCCGAGCAGATGCCGAAAGGAGATGTGAGAGGCGAGTTCTTTCACACAGATTGGTGGGTGGCTGGAATGCGCGCCTGGGGCATCACAAACTCTGTCCGTCCCACGATCAGATGCCGAAAGGAGATGTGAGAGGCGAGTTCTTTCACACAGATTGGTGAGTGGCTGGAATGCGCGCCTGGGGCATCACAAACTCTGTCCGTCCCCCGAGCAGATGCCGAAAGGAGATGTGAGAGGCGAGTTCTTTCACACAGATTGGCGAGTGGCTGGAATGCGTGTCTGGGTCATCACAAACTCTGTCCGTCCCCCGAGCAGATGCCGAAAGGAGATGTGAGAGGCGAGTTCATTCACACAGATTGGTGAGTGGCTGGAATGCGTGTCTGGGGCATCACAAACACTGTCCGTCCCCCGAGCAGATGCCGAAAGGAGATGTGAGAGGCGAGTTCTTTCACACAGATTGGCGAGTGGCTGGAATGCGTGTCTGGGTCATCACAAACTCTGTCCGTCCCCCGAGCAGATGCCGAAAGGAGATGTGAGAGGCGAGTTCTTTCACACAGATTGGTGAGTGGCTGGAATGCGTGTCTGGGGCATCACAAACTCTGTCCGTCCCACGAGCAGATGCCGAAAGGAGATGTGAGAGGCGAGTTCTTTCACACAGATTGGTGAGTGGCTGGAATGCGTGTCTGGGGCATCACAAACTCTGTCCGTCCCACGAGAAGATGCCGAAAGGAGATGTGAGAGGCGAGTTCTTTCACACAGATTGGTGAGTGGCTGGAATGCGTGTCTGGGGCATCACAAACTCTGCCCGTCCCACGAGCAGATGCCGAAAGGAGATGTGAGATGCGAGTTCTTTCACACAGATTGGTGAGTGGCTGGAATGCGCGCCTGGGGCATCACAAACTCTGTCCGTCCAACGAGCAGATGCCGAAAGGAGATGTGAGAGGCGAGTTCTTTCACACAGATTGGTGAGTGGCTGGAAAGCGCGCCTGGGGCATCAGAAACTCTGTCCATTCCACGAGCAGATGCCGAAAGGAGATGTGAGACGCGAGTTCTTTCACACAGATTGGTGAGTGGCTGGAATGCGTGAGTGGGGCATCACAAACTCTGTCCGTCCGCCGAGCAGATGCCGAAAGGAGATGTGAGAGGCGAGTTCTTTCACACAGATTGGTGAGTGGCTGGAATGCGTGTCTGGGGCATCACAAACCCTGCCCGTCCCACGAGCAGATGCCGAAAGGAGATGAGAGAGGCGAGTTCTTTCACACAGATTGGTGAGTGGCTGGAATGCGTGTCTGGGGCATCACAAACTCTGTCCGTCCCACGAGCAGATGCCGAAAGGAGATGTGAGAGGCGAGTTCTTTCACACAGATTGGTGAGTGGCTGGAATGCGTGCCTGGGGCATTACAAACTCTGTCCGTCCCACGAGCAGATGCCGAAAGGAGATGTGAGAGGCGAGTTCTTTCACACAGATTGGTGAGTGGCTGGAATGCGTGTCTGGGGCATCACAAACCCTGTCCGTCCCACGAGCAGATGCCGAAAGGAGATGTGAGAGGCGAGTTCGTTCACACAGATTGGTGGGTGGCTGGAATGTGTTTCTGGGGCATCACAAACTCTGTCCGTCCCCCGAGCAGATGCCGAAAGGAGATGTAAGAGGCGAGTTCTTTCACACAGATTGGTGAGTGGCTGGAATGCGTGTCTGGGGCATCACACACTCTGTCAGTCCCACGAGCAGATGCCGAAAGGAGATGTGAGAGGCGAGTTCTTTCACACAGATTGGTGAGTGGCTGGAATGCGTGCCTGGGGCATGACAAACTCTGTCCGTCCCACGAGCAGATGCCGAAAGGAGATGTGAGAGGCGAGTTCTTTCACACAGATTGGTGAGTGGCTGGAATGCGCGCCTGGGGCATCACAAACTCTGTCCGTCCCACGAGCAGATGCCGAAAGGAGATGTGAGAGGCGAGTTCTTTCAGACAGATTGGTGAGTGGCTGGAATGCGCGCCTGGGGAATCACAAACTCTGTCCGTCCCCCGAGCAGATGCCGCAAGGAGATGTGAGAGGCGAGTTCTTTCAGACAGATTGGTGAGTGGCTGGAATGCGCGCCTGGGGAATCACAAACTCTGTCCGTCCCCCGAGCAGATGCCGAAAGGAGATGTGAGAGGCGAGTTCTTTCACACAGATTGGTGAGTGGCTGGAATGCGTGTCTGGGGCATCACAAACTCTGTCCGTCCCACGAGCAGATGCCGAAAGGAGATGTGAGAGGCGAGTTCTTTCACACAGATTGGTGAGTGGCTGGAATGCGTGACTGGGGCATCACAAACTCTGTCCGTCCCACGAGCAGATGCCGAAAGGAGATGTGAGAGGCGAGTTCTTTCACACAGATTGGTGAGTGGCTGGAATGCGTGGCTGGGGCATCACAAACTCTGTCCGTCCCACGAGCAGATGCCGAAAGGAGATGTGAGAGGCGAGTTCTTTCACACAGATTGGTGAGTGGCTGGAATGCGTGTCTGGGGCATCACAAACTCTGCCCGTCCCACGAGCAGATGCCGAAAGGAGATGTGAGAGGCGAGTTCTTTCGCACAGATTGGTGAGTGGCTGGAATGCGTGACTGGGGCATCACAAACTCTGTCCGTCCCCCGAGCAGATGCCGAAAGGAGATGTGAGAGGCGAGTTCTTTCACACAGATTGGTGAGTGGCTGGAATGCGTGTCTGGGGCATCACAAACTCTGTCCGTCCCCCGAGCAGATGCCGAAAGGAGATGTGAGAGGCGAGTTCTTTCACACAGATTGGTGAGTGGCTGGAATGCGTGTCTGGGGCATCACAAACTCTGTCCGTCCCACGAGCTGATGCCGAAAGGAGATGTGAGAGGCGAGTTCTTTCACACAGATTGGTGAGAGGCTGGAATGCGTGTCTGGGGCATCACAAACTCTGTCCGTCCCACGAGCAGATGCCGAAAGGAGATGTGAGAGGCGAGTTCTTTCACACAGACTGGTGAGTGGCTGGAATGCGTGACTGGGGCATCACAAACTCTGTCCGTCCCACGAGCAGATGCCGAAAGGAGATGTGAGAGGCGAGTTCTTTCACACAGATTGGTGAGTGGCTGGAATGCGTGTCTGGGGCATCACAAACTCTGCCCGTCCCACGAGCAGATGCCGAAAGGAGATGTGAGAGGCGAGTTCTTTCACACAGATTGGTGAGTGGCTGGAATGCGTGCCTGGGGCATCACAAACTCTGCCCGTCCCACGAGCAGATGCCGAAAGGAGATGTGAGAGGCGAGTTCTTTCAGACAGATTGGTGAGTGGCTGGAATGCGTGTCTGGGGCATCACAAACTCTGCCCGTCCCACGAGCAGATGCCGAAAGGAGATGTGAGAGGCGAGTTCTTTCACACAGATTGGTGAGTGGCTGGAATGCGTGTCTGGGGCGGCGCTAGAGGTAGAAACATCAGACTTTTAAGAAACTCTGAGAAAGTAAAAACGAATGTGAGCAAAATGGTCTGTTTATGGGCTGTGTTGTTCTATGTCCTGTCCATGTTCTATGACATTGTTAATTCTGTCCATGGAACCATAGAATTTTACAGCACAGAAACAGGCCTTTTGGCCCGTCTTGGCTGTGCCGAAACATTTTTTCTGCCTAGTCCCACTGACCTGCACCTGAGCCACATCCCTCCAAACCCCGCTCATCCATGTACCTGTCCAAGTTTTTCTTAAATGTCAAAAGTGAGTCCACATTCACCACTTCATCTGGCGGCTCATTCCACACTCCCACCACTCTCTGCGTGAAGAAGCCCCTCCCCATGTTCCCTTTAAAGTGTTCCCCCTTCACCCTTAACCCATGACCTCTGTTTTTGTTTCCTCCCATGGCCTCAGTGGAAAACGCCTGCTTGCATTCACTCTATCTATACCAATCATAATTTTATACACCTTTATCAAATCACCCCTCATTCTTCTCAGCTCCAGGGTATCAGATCCTAGCCTATTCAACCTTTCTCTGTAAGTCAGTTTTCTCAAGTCCCGGCAACATCCTTGTAAACCTTCTCTGCACTCTTTTAACCTTATTAATATCCTTCCTGTAATTAGGTGACCAAAACGGCTCACAATACTCCAAATTTGGTGTCACCAATGGCTTATACAACCTCACCATTACATTCCAAATCTTATACTCAATATTTTGATTTATAATGTACCAAAAGCGCTCTTTACAACCGTACAACCCTATCTAACCCATTGTTCCAATGTGATTTTCGATCAGTGTTGTTTTACCATACTGAGATCAAGAACCTCTTCCAGCATTTTATCCAACTTTGCCAATCCTTTCATTATTTTCAGAAAGGATTCCCATATCATTCCCCGGGACTGGGAGCTTTTCCCCAATATCAAGTTGAGGAGGAGCAGGAATCCTCTGTCGGTATTTCCTTCTCTCCGAGTCCTGTAAACAATGAACTTGTCGAGTGACAGGATGAGTGAAAGAGAATGGAGAAGACAATATCAGCTCAGTGATGGGATGTCCCAGTGACTTTAAGCACAGGAACAGTAACTGGACAGCCTCTTCACCCATTCTGTAAATTTCTGGGTTTAGTCATTAGCAGCAAAGCAGTTACTGTGGAATTAAAACATCGGAGTATGATTAGAGTCACAGAGTACAGTAACACATAAACAGGCCCTTTGGCCCATCTAGTTCGAACTGCAAAACTAAACTGATTTTCTGCCTAGTCCCATCTACCTGCACCCCTCACATCTATGCACTTAAATGCTTGTTAAATTTTAAAATTGGCCCCACTTCCACCACTTCTCGCTGCACACTCACACCAGTCTGTGAGTGAAAAGAAAATCCCCGCAGGTTCCCCTATGATATTTCATCCTTTATCCGGGATCTCTGTCGGGGGAGAGGGAAGATGGGGTGGAGGGGTAAGTGGGTAGAAGGTGCGGGAGGAGGGAGAAGTTGGTAGGTGTGAGGGAAACAGAGGGAAGTGTTTACACTTACTGTCGTTCAAAAAAAAGTTCAACCTACTTGTTACAAAATTACTACCCACACATTGTACAGTCTGAATCAAAGTGTTGACACAGGTGACATGTATCAAATGACAATAACACCGCGAACACCACAAGGCTCGGGCCTCGAGTCCAATAAACAGCCTCCCAGCATCGCTCCATGCTTCCTGCCATCGAGGTAACCGTGCATCCAGTTCGCCGTCTCTCCCTGGGTATCATGCGGTGTAACTTCCCACAGCAGCTGACCATGTGGAACCTGATCAAAGGCCTCACTGATGCCCGTATCGGCCACAGTCCGGGAGCAGACGTGTCATAGGTCAAAGGGAATATATTTGGGAATAAGAGGTTCAGAGGGATCTGGGGAAGAGATTATTTGGAACATGGAACAAAGAACAGTACAGCAGAGTTCAGGCCCTTCGGCCCACAATGTTGTGCGACTCTGAAACCCTGTCTCCCATATAACTCCTCTGTATACCTGTCTAGTAGTCTCTTAAATTTCACTAGTGTATCTGCCTCCACCACTGACCCAGGCAGAGCATTCCACGCAACAACCACTCTCTGAGTAAAAACACCTTCCTCTAATATCCCCCTTGAATTTCCCTCCCCTTTCCTTAAAGCCATATCCTCTTGTATTGAGCACTGGTGCCCTGGGGCAGAAGCGCTGGCTGTCCACTCTATCTATTCCTCTTAATATCTTGTACACCTCTATCATGTCTCCTCTCATCCTCCTTCTCTCCCAAGAGTAAAGCCCAAGCTCCCTTAATCTCTGATCATAATCCATACTCTCTAAACCCGGCAGCATCCCGGTAAATCTCCTCTGTACCCTTTCCAATGCTTCCACATCCTTCCTATAGTGAGGCGACCAGAACTGGACACAGTACTCCAAGTAAAAACACAAAATGCTGGCAGAACTCAGCAGGCCAGACAGCATCTATGGGAGGAGGTAGTAACGACGTTTCGGGCCGAAACCTATCATCAGGAGTGAAGTACCATGGTATGGTCGAGGGGGAATAAGAAGTGGGGGGAGCGATCACGTAGAGAACTGGGAAGTGATAGGCTGGAGGGAAATGGGCTAGGGGGAAGGTGGAGAATTATGGGAAATAAAAGAGAAAGAAAGGTAGGGCTGGGGGGGGGGGGAGATTATAGTGAGGGGGGAAGAAAGAGAGAGAAAGAGAACCAGACTAAAATAATAGATAGGGATGGGGGTAAGGTGGGGGCAGGGGTATCAACGGAGGTCTGTGAGTTGGATGTTCATGCCGGCAGGTAGGAGGCTAGCTAGGCGGGAGATAAGATATTGCTCCATCGACCTGCGTGTGGCCTCATCTTGACGGTAGAGGAGGCCATGGACAGACATGTTGGAGTGGGGGTGGTCTGTGGATTTGAAGTGTGTGGCCACAGGGAGATCCCGCCACTGCTGGAGGACTGAGCGCCGGTGTTCGGCGAAACGGTCTCCCAGTCTGCGGCGGGTCTCCCCAATGTATAAATGGCCACATCGGGAGCACCGGATACTGTATATCACCCCAGCTGAATCGCAGGTGAAGTGGTGCCTCACCTGAAAGGACTGTCTGGGGCCTGGGATGGTGGTGAGGGAAGAAGTGTGGGGGCAGGTGTAGCACTTCTTCCGTTTGCAGGGATGAGTGTCCGGAGGGAGGTCGGTGGGGTGGGATGGGGGGGATGAATGGACAAGGGAGTCGCGTCGGGAGCGAAACGGAGAGTCTGGGGTTTGAGAGGACAACATCCAAATAATCAAGCTTCCCTTTAAAACTGAGATGAGAGAAACCTCTTCAGCAAAAGAGTGTTCAATCTGTGGAGTTTGTAGCAACAGATGGTGATTCAGGCTGTCACTGCTTATATTTACGGCAGAGGTTTATATATTATTGATCGCTAACTATTGATCATTTTTTGTTAGCCAGAACTACTAGAGAATTAACTGAATACAGCACGTTAAAAGCAGACTTTACAGTTTTATATTCTTTATTTCAAAATGGCTGCAGTGTCAACCTTTGTCACAATGAAACTCACAGCATACGATGTCGAGTTTGTCATTTCCCTTTTCGGTTATTTTGTGGTGAGCCACTTCCCCCGTTTCCAGGGTAACGGCCCACCAGAGCTGCAAGAAGAGTTGCACATCTTTTTAACGCTCAGTGTTCACCGCCTCTCAGGGTAGAGACAGTGGCCTCAGGAGCAAATGAAACAGAATGATAGTGGGAGGAAAGGATGCTGTGAGCCTTGGCGGTATGGAATGAACTGAGAACATAGAAGCATAGAAACATAGAGAACCTATAACATAATACACTGGCCCTTCTGCCAAGAGTGCTGTCCCAAACATGAACTTACTTTCCAGAATTCCTAGGGTTACCCATCAGCCCTCCATTCCTCTAAGTTCCATGTACTTGCCCAAAATTCTCCTAAAACACCCCACTCTATCCACACGATCAATGCCTCTCATCATCTTATACACCTCTATCAGGTCACATCTCATCCTCCATCTGTCGAAGGAGAAAAGGGCCAAGTTCACTCAACCTATTCTCAAAAGGCTTGCTCCCCAATCCTGAAAAACGCCCTCTGCCGCTTTTCAGCACAGTTTTCCATCCTATCAATGTCCCGCTGTAACCTCGACAGCCCTCCACACTAGCCACAACACCCCCAAACTTTGTGTCATCAGTAAATTTACTTTATTTTGTAATTTTTTATTGAAGTACATCATCAAACAAACACTTCCATAAGATATACTTCAGATATTGTACATACATATCATATAATCATATTTGCCACAAATATCATCCCTTTCATGATTCTGCCTTCTTCAACTACACATAGTTTACACTCCTTCTCTACCTTTCCTGCCTAACCCCACCCTGCTTCCACTCCCCCACCCCTTGATCTTTCCCCTTACCGGTTTTTCACCTGGCACCGAAAATCCTTCTCCTTCCCACCCTTCCGCCTTCTTTATAGAACATAGAATAGTACAGCACATTACAGGCCCTTCGGCCCACAATGTTGTTCCGACCCTCAAACCCTGCCTGCCATATAACCTCCCACATTAAATTCCTCCATATACCTGTCTAACAGACTCATAAACTTGACTAGTGTATCTGCCTCCACCACTGACAGGCAGTGCATTCCACGCACCAACCACTCTCTGAGGGAAAAACCTTCCTCTAATATCCCCCTTGAACTTCCCTCCACTTACCTTAAAGCCATGTCCTCTTGTACTGAGCAGTGGTGCCCTGGGGAAGAGGAGCTGGCTGTCCACTCTGTCTATTCCTCTTATTATCTTGTACACCTCTATCATGTCTCCTCTCATCCTCCTTCTCTCCAAAGAGTAAAGCCCTCGCTCCCTTAATCTCTTATCATAATCCATACTCTCTAAACCAAGCAGCATCCTGGTAAATCTCCTCTGTACCCTTTCCAGTGCTTCCACATCCTCCCTATAGTGAGGCGACCAGAACTGGACACAGTACTCCAAGTGTGGCCTAACTAGAGTTTTATAGAGCTGCATCATTACATCACGTCTATTCAACTCTATCCCTCGACATATGAATGCTAACACCCCAAAAGCTTTCTTAACTACCCTATCTACCTGTGAGGCAACTTTCAGGGATCTCTGGACATGTACCCCCAGATCCCTCTGCTCCTCCACACTACCAAGTATCCTGCCATTTACTTTGTACTCTGCCTTGGAATTTGTCCTTCCAAAGTGTACCACCTCACACTTTTCCCGGTTGAACTCCATCTGCCAATTCTGCATCCTATCAATGTCTCTCCCCAATCGTTGACAATCCTGTACACTATCTACAACACCACCAACCTTTGTGTCGTCTGCAGACTTGCCAACCCACCCTTCTACCCCCACATCTAGGTCGTTAATAAAAATCAAAAAAAGTAGAGGTCCCAGAATAGATCCTTGTGGGACACCAGTAGTCACAACCTTCCAATTTGAATGTATTCCCCCCACCACGACCCTCTGCCTTCTGCAGGAAAGCCAATTCTGAATCCACCTGGCCAAACTTCCCTGGATCCCATGCCTTCTGACTTTCTGAATAAGCCTACCGTGTGGAACCTTGTCAAATGCCATACTAAAATCCATGTAGATCACATCCAGTGCACTACCCTCATCTATATGCCTGCTCAGCTCCTCAAATAACTCTATCAGGCTTGTTAGGCACGATCTGCCCTTCACAAAGCCATGCGGACTATACCTGATCAGATCATGATTCTCTAAATGCCCATAGATCCTATCTCTAAGAATCTTTTCCAACAACTTTCCCAACACAGACTATAGTGCCCCTGCCCCATCCCTCTCAGTCCTGCCGAAGGGTCTCGGCCTGAAATGTTGACTTTTCGTGTCCACGGAAGCTGCCCGACCTGCTGAGTTCCTCCAGCGTGTTGTACGTGTTCCTTTGACCCCAGCATCTGAGAGTATTTGGTGTAAAATCCCGCTCCCCATGCTAACACGGGTTATACAGACCAAAGAACAAACTGCCGGAGGAACGCAGTGGGTCGGGCAGCGGCTGTGGAAGGAAATGGACCGTGAAGATTTCGGGCCGAGACCCTCCCACTGGACTGATAGTGGACAGGAAATATTCAGAGAAAAGCGGTGAGGGATAGGGATGGGGCAAGAGCTGGGGAGAGAGAGGTGGATCCAGGTGAGAGGTGGAAATAGTGACATGGGTGGAAGGTGAGTTGTGGGGGTAACACAGGGCTGCAGAAATAGAATTTAATTCTATCGAGGATTATAAGAAGTTGGACAGTGTTTGCTTTAGAGATTCACTAGACTGATTCCTGGAGGACGATGAAGTCTCAGTGATCATCTTCACATAAAACAGAGGACGGCAGATGTGTGGAGACCGAAGGGATCGAGGAAATGAGGATCGGGGAGAAACATGTGGGCTGAGATGGGAGAGCAGCCGCCATCTTGTTTTTGGTTTGAGGGGCTGAACAGACTCCTCCTGCTGTTTCTCACTTGATGTTATAGTGTTCCTGTCCAGTGAGGCTCCGGAGGATTGTGAATAGAAATTACTGTTTATAAACATACAAGTGATTTCAATGAAACCCGCGCAATTCCTGTTCGGGTGGGCATTGTGTATCGGACCGGGATGGAATCGAACCCGCAAAGCTCCAGGAACCGGGAGGCGGAGCAATGGGGACGGGAAAGATACAGAGGGGAAAATTAAAAATGTAGCTGGTGTAAGTATGAAATAAGGTTTAAAATGCGGCAGGTAGGTCGGGCAGTGTGTGAGGGGCGAGGAGCAGAGTCCACGGTTCAGGAGGGAGTCCCTCCTCCCGTCACGTGATCCAGCGTCTGGCGCCCATTTCAAACACAGATCTGCAGCATCTGAGGTTTTCGCTTCCGAGGCCCCGCCCCCGCTCTCACAGTCTCCGGATGGGCGGTGCTTTTCTTCCCGTCCTCTGTTGAAGCGGGTCGTCGGCGGGGAGTGGTGTACCAATCGCTCTTTGCGGGACAAATTAATCAAGTTCTCATCAGTGAGAATTGAGGCCGGTCATTAGGGGTGAACGCGACCAACAATTTCCCATCGGTGAGTACTGAAGCCGATTCGGGTGAGGGGTGTGGTTGAGGGTACCTGATGTCGGGCAGAGAGTCCCGTTAACTTCCTCGAACTGGCGGCCTCGTCCCGCTTCCTGGATCCAACCTGTCGTGGTCGGTCCGGGTTATGGGACCTTCACGCCGGACCGCCTGAGATGAGCCGCCGCTCAGCCCCTGGTGTTCTGGTCCCAGGAGCCGGATGAGGTGGTGATGCCGAGATTAAACACACGCATTAAGATGTACCTGGGGAACTTTAACTCCATCACCCGGCCCGGCAGCGGATCCAGACTTCACCTGGATCGATATTTGTTTTAAATGCTTCCATCACACCGGAAGCGGCCGTTCGGCCCGTTGTGTGCTTGCAGACAGCGAGGGTTAAACAGAGTGATCTCACCCTCGGGACACTGCTCCACGTGTATGAGTAGATGCATCTTTCCCCCGTTCAGACAGAGGTTTATTTGAACACAATACGCGGCGGGGTAAAAGCGGCCATTTCAATTTTAGTTTCACCGTTACAAAATGGCTGCAGTGTTCGTCTTTGTCAAAACGACAGTTGTATCACATGATGAGTTTGCTATTTCCTTTTTCGGTTATTTTCAGTGAGCCACTTCCTCTGTTTCCATGGTAACAGCCTGTCAGAGCTGCAGCGAGTGTTTCACTGGTTCTGTGGTCACGGCCTCTCAGCGCAGAGACAGCGGCCTCAGGGGCAAATGCAACAGAGTGACAGTGGGGGGAAAAGGATGCTGTGAGCATTGACTGTATGGGCTGTGTTACACCAGGGTCAGAATGAACTGACAACTGACACATTGGTTGGGGTGGGGTGGCATTGACAGTCACGGGTGGCAATCAGTTACTATCTGTGCATTAAAATGAAGAGGGAGGAAATACTACAGTTGCAGGAAATTTAAAGTAAGGAGGAGAAAAATACTGGAGACGTTCAGTAGATCTCGGACAGTCTCAGTTCTGGAACTGGGTCTTCCACCATTTCACCTTTCAGAGACGTAGTCTGATGTACTGAATCCCCAGCATTTTCTACTTTGTAATTTTACATTTTGTTCCTGCTACACTGCGGGAAACATGGCAGCCAGCTGTGCTGGGCAAGATCCCTCACAGCAGGAAGATTGTGTGATCAAATGTGCTCGGTTATGCTGCTGGGGTCAGGCTGAAGTGTATCCGCATCCTCTTCACAGACCGTGGAACCAGTCTGAGCCCCGGCCCTGGCAGAGGGTCATTAGGTTCCAGTTCCACCTTAGTCTGTGAATCAGACATGGCAGGAACACCACGGCAAATCGCCGGCACCAAAGCGTCTGTGTATGGGTGATAATATTGGGCTGGTGACTCTGAGGATATGGAACTGGCAGTATGCGGGCTTCAGTCCAGGTTGGTAATTCCACAGCTGGGATCGGAATTTTCTCAGTATGTAGTGAAGCTGAAGTCTCGGGCGGTTGGGCATTAGTCATGGGGAAATCACCCTCTACACTGCCCAATAGGACATCGTATCTGTCAAGTATTTTGGAGATTATTTAAGAGTTCACTAGGGAGTTGGGTGAAGTTGGGCAGTGATGTTGTTTATCTGAACTTTGGTAAAGTCTGTAACAAAATCCCGCGTGGCAGCTGATCGGGGAGGTTCGGTCACGTGGGATTCACGGGGAGCTGGCGAGGAGGATTCACTCCGGGCTCGAGAACAAGAAGCAGAGGGAGATGATTGAAGATGGTTTTAGCGAATGGAGGCCTGTGACGAGTGGGGTGTGTGTGTCAGTGTTGAGACCTCTGTAATTCACTATTCATGCCATTGATTTGTATATGAATGAACATGGCTACACAGAGTATTATGGACAGTTGTGTTCACCCTACTGTAGTAAATATATTTGCAAGCTGGAGAGGGTGCGGAAGGGATTACTGAAGATGTTGCCTGGACTAGAGGGCCGAGTCATAGAAAGCGTTTGGCCGAGCCTGATCTTTATTCCAGAGGAGAATGAGGGTGACATTGTAGGAGCTGATGGAATCAAGTGGGAGTTTAGATAATGTGGATGGTCGTGGTATTCTCCCCAGGGTTCAAGATCCAAAATTGTTTTATGTCACTCCAGTACACAAGTGTGAAGGAGAACGAAATAATTGTTACTCTGGATCCAAAGCAAGACAGAAAAAAAAACGATGGAGACCACAATAATAGACAAAACACGATACATAAAGTATGATCGTTTAAATCTATTGATTGTCTGTCCATAAAGTGAGGTTAAGCACAGGAGTGTCTGGACATATGAGACTGACATTGATTGTCTGTCCATAAAGTGAGGTTAAGCACAGGAGTGTCTGGACATATGAGACTGACATTGATTGTCTGTCCATAAAGTGAGGTTAATCACAGGAGTGTCTGGACATATGAGACTGACATTGATTGTCTGTCCATAAAGTGAGGTTAATCACAGGAGTGTCTGGACATATGAGACTGACATTGATTGTCTGTCCATAAAGTGAGGTTAAGCACAGGAGTGTCTGGACATATGAGACTGACATTGATTGTCTGTCCATAAAGTGAGGTTAAGCACAGGAGTGTCTGGACATATGAGACTGACGTTGATTGTCTGTCCATAAAGTGAGGTTAAGCACAGGAGTGTCTGGACATATGAGACTGACATTGATTGTCTGTCCATAAAGTGAGGTTAAGCACAGGAGTGTCTGGACATATGAGACTGACATTGATTGTCTGTCCATAAAGTGAGGTTAAGCACAGGAGTGTCTGGACATCTGAGACTGACATTGATTGGCTGTCCATAAAGTGACGTTAAGCACAGGAGTGTCTGGACATATGAGACTGACATTGATTCTTCTTCTGCATGTGACTTACGCCTTACATGCCTGGCCGATCATGACTCTCCACATCCAATGATCCCTCACAGCGTCGATGATACCTCGCACACTTAGATCTGTTAATTCTTTCACAGTGTCCATATATTTTCTTCTTTGCCTTCCTCTGTCACGTTTCCCAGGCATACGGCCTTGCAATGTAAGACATTCTATTTCTCCCTTTCTAATGACATGGCCCAGGAATTTAAGTTTCCTCTCATGTAATATTCTCATTAAAGATCTTTTTGTCTGGGCATGTTGGAGTACTGCCTCATTAGTTACCCCATCTCTAGATGATATTTTCAGAATTCTTCTGAGAAACCACATTTCTGTTGCTTCTAAGTTTCGTTGCAGTTCTGATGTTATCGTCCATGTTTCGGAAGCATACAGCAAGATTGACCAGATGTAACATTATAGTAGCCTAAGCCTTGTTGTCACAGAAATGTGTCTGTTGGGAAAAATAGATTTCATTTTTTGGAAGTTGTTTTTGGCAATGGCAATTCTTCTTTTTATTTCTACTTTACTTCCAGTATCTTGTGATATAAAGCTACCATGGTAATTACAGCTGGTCTTTTGTTCAATCTCTTTTGTTACCGATGGACAATTGGCATTTGGGAGAATTCTGCTCTTTTGATGTGACGATATATTTGGATTTTTTTTGACAATTGATGGTCAGAGCAAAATCTGCACTTGTTTGTGCTACTTTGTCTCGGAGGATTTGTAGGCCTTCTGCAGCACTTGCTGTTCGGGTGGTATCATCTGCATATCTCATATTGTTGATGTTAACACCTCCAATTTTTATCCCATTTAGATCTTCTATTTCTTTGAAAATCATTTAAGTATAGATATTAAATAATTTCAGTGAGGCAGCGCATCTCTGCCTAACTCCTGTTTGAATTTTAGTCCAAATGCTTATTAAATCATCAATTTTTACCTCCACCATTTGATTCCAAAATACATTTTGAAGAGATTATTGGTCCGTTCTGTCAATGTTTAGTTTAGTGAGAATTTGAAATAATTTTTCATGTTGATTTTGTCGAATGCTTTAGTGAACTTAATAAATCATAAAAAAGAAATCATTTTGATATTCAGTTGCCCTTTCTGAAAGTATTCGTAGTAAGACAATTGCGTTCCTAGCTCCTCTATTCTAAATAGACCCTTATTGCAGTTTAGAAATTTCTGGCCTTAACTTTTTTAAATTGGACTCAGAACTATTTTCAACAAAATCCTTATTATGTAATTCACAAGACTGATTGTTCTATAATTTTCACAGCCAATAGTTCCAGGAATTTTAGACAGAGTTATAAACACTGATTTCAAGAGATGGTCAGGGAATACACCAGACTCATATATGCCATTAAACACTTCAGAAAGAATGTCTATGCCCAGATTCTCTAGGGCTTGTATCACTTCCATTGATATTTCATCAGGTCCAGTGGCTTTACCATGTTTCATGCTTTTCATTACTTTAGTTATGGCTGCAGGGAGATCAGACCTGGGAAATGAATGTACAAGGGTATACGTGCTATCGTAGGGACAGAAATGTGGGCAGAGGGGGTGGGGTGGCCCTGTTGGTGAGGAATGAGATTCAGTCCTTTGCAAGGGGGGACATAGGGTCAGGAGAAGTAGAGTCTGTGTGGATAGAACTGAGGAACAGTAAGGGCAAAAGGACCCAAATGGGTGTTGTCTACAGGCCACCAAATAGCATGGATATTGGGTGCAAGTTGAATAGGGAGTTAACATTGGCATGTGGCAAAGGTAATGTCGCAGTAGTTATGGGGGATTTCAACATGCAAGTGAACTGGGAGAATCAGGTTGGTGCTGGACCACAGGATAGGGAATTTGTAGATTGCCTACGGGATGCATTCTTGGAACAGCTTGTACGAGAGCCGACCAGGGACAAGACTATTCTGGATTTAGTGTTATGTAATGAACAGGATTTGATAAGCGATCTCGCAGTAAAGGAGCAATTAGGAGGTAGTGATCACAATATGATAAGCTTTTATCTGCAATTTGAGAAGGATCAGGGCAGCTCGGAGGTGTCAGTGTTGCAGATGAACAGGGGAAACTATGGAGCCATGAGGGAGGAGCTGGCCAAAGTTGACTGGAAGGATAGCCTAGCAGAAAAGACAGTGGAACAGCAATGGCATGTATTCTTGGGAATAATGCACAAGGTGCAAAATCAGTTCATCCCCCAGAGAAGGAAGGATTCAAAGTGGGGAAAGGGGCCACAGTGGTTGACAAAGGAAGTCAGAGATTGCATAGCATTAAAAAAAAAGGAAATATGACAGAGCTAAGGTGAGTGGGAGGACAGATGATTGGGAAGTTTTTTAAGGAACAACAGAACTTAACTAAAAAGACAATACGGGGAGAAAAAATGAGGTACGAACGCAAGCTAGCCAGGAATATAAAGGAAGATAGCAAAAGCTTTTTTAGGTATGTGAAGAGAAAGAAGATAGTTAAGAACAATGTTGGGCCCTTGAAGAATGAATTGGGTGAAATTGTTATGGGAAAAAGAGAAATGGCAGAAGAATTTAATGAGTACTTTAGATCTGTTTTCACTAAGGAAGACACAAGCAGTCTCCCAGATGTATGGATGGGCCAAGGACATAGGGCAACAGAGGAAATGAAACAGATTGACATTCGGAAGGAAACGGTGATGAGTAGACTGATGGGACTGAAGGCTGACAAATCCCCAGGTCCAGATGGTCTGCACCCTAGGGTACTAAAGGAGGTGGCCCTGGAAATTGCGGATGCATTGGTAATCATTTTCCAATGTTCCTTAGATTCAGGATCAGTTCCTGAGGGTTGGAGAATGGCTAATGTTATCCCACCTTTTAAGAAAGGAGGGAGGGAGAAAACAGAGAACTATCGACCTGTCAGCCTGACATCGGTGGTGGGAAAGATGCTAGAGTCCATTATTAAGGATGAAATAGTGGCATATCTAGATAGCAGTGATAGGATTGGGCCGAGCCAGCATGGATTTACCAAGGGTAAATCATGTTTGACTAATCTGTTGGAGTTTTTCGAGGATGTAACGAGGAAGTTAGACGGGGGAGATCCAGTGGATGTAGTGTACCTCGATTTCCAGAAGGCATTTGACAAGGTCCCACATAGAAGATTGGTGGGTAAAATCAAAGCTCAGGGCATCGGGGGGAAGGCATTGACATGGATAGAAAACTGGTTGGCAGATCAAAAGCAAATGGTAGCGGTGAATGGGTGTTTCTCGGAATGGCAGGTGGTGACTAGTGGGGTGCCACAGGGCTCGGTATTGGGACCACAGCTGTTTACCATTTACGTTAACGATTTGGATGAAGGCATAGAAAATAACATCAGCAAATTTGCTGATGATACTAAGCTGGTTGGCAGTGTGACATGTGATGAGGATGTTAGGAGAATTCAGGGTGACTTGGATAGGCTGGGTGAGTGGGCAGATACTTGGCAGATGGCGTTTAATGTGAATAAGTGTGAGGTTATCCACTTTGGGAGTAAGAACAGGAAGGCAGATTATTATCTGAACGGTGTAGAGTTGGGTAAGGGAGAAATACAAAGAGATCTCGGAGTCCTTGTTCATCAGTCACTGAAGGTGAATGAGCAAGTGCAGCAGCCAGTGAAGAAGGCTAATAGAATTTTGGCCTTTATTACAAAGGGAATTGAGTACAAGAGCAGGGAAATCCTCTTGCATTTGTACAGAGCCCTGGTGAGACCACACCTGGAGTATTGTGTACAGTTTTTGTCTCCAGGGTTAAGGAAGGACATCCTAGCTGTAGAGGAAGTGCAGCGTAGATTCACGAGGTTAATTCCTGGGATGTCTGGACTGTCTTACGCAGAGAGGTGAGAGAGACTGGGCTTGTACACGCTGGAGTTAAGGAGATTGAGAGGGGATCTGATTGAAACATATAAGATTATTAAGGGATTGGACAAGATAGAGGCAGGAAATATGTTCCAGATGCTGGGAGAGTCCAGTACCAGATGGCATGGTTTGGGAATAAGGGGTAGGTCATTTAGGACAGAGTTAAGGAAAAACTTCTTCTCCCAGAGAGTTGTGGGGGTCTGGAATGCACTGCCTCGGAAGGTAGTGGAGGCCAATTCTCTGGATGCTTTCAAGAAGGAGCTGGATAGGTATCTTATGGATAGGGGAATCAAGGGATATGGGGACAAGGCAGGAACCGGGTATTGATAGTAATTGATCAGCCATGATCTCAAAATGGCGGTGCAGGCTCGAAGGGCCGAATGGTCTACTTCTGCACCTATTGTCTATTGTCTATTGACTATTGTCTATTCTTCAATGGCAATCGGTGTGCTAGAATTAATGTGTTTAATATCTGGGGGTTCCCCTCTAATATCTTCAGAAAAAGCTGCTCTATATACTGAATCCAGCTCTCACATTCTTTATTGATCATTATGCATCCTGTAGAGGAGGTTTCCTTAATCCCAGTAATTTCCTTTTTTTGTGCATATCTTTGCTGTTGTTAATATAGCCTTCAACGTCATTGCATTTTTGATTCAGCCATTCTTCCTTTGCAATATTGCACAACTGTTGGGTCTGTGACATAGATCATATGTCCATAAAGTGACGTTAGGCACAGGAGTGTCTGGACATATGGAGACTGACATTGATTGTCTGTCCATAACGTGACGTTAGGCACAGGAGTGTCTGGACATACGGAGACTGACATTGATTGTCTGTCCATAAAGTGATGTTAGGCACAGGAGTGTCTGGACATATGGAGACTGACATTGATTGTCTGTCCATAAAGTGACGTTAGGCACAGGAGTGTCTGGACATACGGAGATGGACATTGATTGTCTGTCCATAAAGTGACGTTTGGCACAGGAGTGTCTGGACATATGGAGACTGACATTGATTGTCTGTCCATAAAGTGACGTTAGACACAGGAGTGTCTGGACATATGGAGACTGACATTGATTGTCTGTCCATAAAGTGACGTTAGGCACAGGAGTGTCTGGACATATGGAGACTGACATTGATTGTCTGTCCATAAAGTGACGTTAGACACAGGAGTGTCTGGACATATGGAGACTGATATTGATTGTCTGCCCATAGAGTGACGTTAGAGAACGGGTCCCCATTCCATCCCTCACAGGGAACGGCTCTGATTAAATACGCTAAATGTGTTTGCACCAGAAGTAGATCGGGGTTTCAGAATTCAATTCGCATTTGGAAATTCCCCCTGTCTGTCACCTGTCTATCTGCCGGTGTGAGTCAAAGAGAAATTCAAGATGTTGAAGAAAGAACATAACATGGAACAGTACGTCACAGGAACAGGCCTTCCCGCCACAATGGTGTGCCAAACCAGCTGAAAAGAAAATCAACACCCCCCGAAATAAACTAATGACTCCCTCCTACACAAGGTCCATATCCTCTCAATCTTCCTCACACCCATGTGCCTATCTAAACGTCTCTTAAAAAGCCTGCAGTGTATTTGCTTCCACCACCATAACAGACAGGGCAATCCAGGCATCCACATCTGTCTGAGTAATACCTCACATTCCCTTTGCATCTTCTCCCTCACACCTTCATTGCATGTCCTCTAGTATTAGATATTTCTAACCAGCGAAAATATGCTCCCTGGCTACTCTGTCTATGTCTTTCATAATCTTATAAACCTCTGTCAGATCTTCCCTCAGTCCCCACCGTTCCATGGAGAACAACCCAAGATTTTTTACTGAAACCTGAATGATGTTTGAATCCATTCTGACGGAAGGTTCGGAAAATGGAATCGCTAACGATTTCCGTCTCCCCACAGCTGTTCCTTACCTTCTGAGCGTTTCTGGTAATTCCAGTATCACTTTATTACATTCACCCTGGAAAACTTTAAATCTCCTGCGAATCGACCAGAGCAGCAGCGCTCGTTTTGTGAGATTTGATAGAAGAGTAAAGAAACGAGAGCTTTTTCCGGTACATTATCCTGGTACCAATTGTCCTGTTTTCCCCGGAAATGTATTCAGTGCAGTTGTTGCAAACAAGGTTCAAAGAATAATCTGAGGAATGATAAGCATTATAGAAACATAGAAAATAGGCCTAGGAGTAGGCCATTTGGCCCTTCGAGCCTGCACCGCCATTCAGTATGATCATGGCTGATCATCCAACTCAGAACACTGTACCTGTTTTCTCTCCATACCCCCGATCCCTTTAGCCACAAGGGCCACATCTAACTCCCTCTTAAATATAGACAATGAACCGGCCTCAACTGTTTCCTGTGACAGAGAATTCCACAGATTCACCACTCTCTGTGTGAAGAAGTTTTTCCTCATCTCGGTCCTAAAAGGCTTCCCCTTTATCCTTAAACCCCTCGTTCTGGACTTCCCCAACATCGGAAACAATCTTCCTGCATCCAGCCTGTCCAATCCCTTTAGAATTTTATACATTTCAATAAGATCCCCCTCCATCTTCTAAGTTCCAGTGAGTATAAGCCTAGTAGATCCAGTCTTTCTTCATATGAAAGTCCTGTCATCCCAGGAATCAATCTGGTGAACCTTGTCTGTACTCCCTCTATGGCAAGAATGTCTTTCCTCAGATTAGGGGACCAAAACTGCAGACAATACTCTAGGTGCGGTCTCACCAAGGCCTTGTACAACTGCAGTAGAACCTCCCTGCTCCTGTACTCAAATCCTTTTGCTACGAATGCCAACATACCATTTGCCTTTTTCACCGCCTGCTGTACCTGCATGCCCACCTTCAATGAGTGGTGTACAATGACACCCAGGTCTCGTTGCACCTCCCCTTTTACTAATCAGTCATCGTTCAGATAATAATCTGTTTTCCTGTTCTTGCAACCAAAGTGGATAACCTCACATTTATCCACATTAAATTGCATCTGCCATGAATTTGCCCACTCACCTGACCTATCCAAGTCACCCTGCATCCTCTTAGCATCCTCCTCACAGCTAACACCGCCGCCCAGCTTCGTGTCATCCGCAAACTTGGAGATGCCTGCATTTAATTCACTCGTCTAAATCATTAATATATCTTGCAAACAACTGGGGTCTCAGCACTGAGCCTTGCGTTACCCCACTAGTCACTGCCTGCCATGCATGTGGAGCATTTGATGGCCCTGGGCCTGTGTTCAGTGGAGTTCAGGGGGATTGTGATTGGGGTTGGTGGAGGGGGGGATAGTTAGAGTGGGGATGATTATTTACACCAACTGAATAACAAGTCTGGACGCAGTGGGAATGGAAAGAATGTCTTTTTTAAACGGAGCGTCTGGTATCTGAGAGTGCCGCCTCAGAATAAAGAAAGTTCACTTTAAAACTGGGACAACAGCAATTACTTTATCCAAATGTTGGTTGGTCTGTGGAGTTTGAAGCCACAGAGGGTGGTGGAGGCTATCGTGGAGCCATAGAACATTACAGCACAGAAATATGCCTTTTGGTCCTTCTTGGTTGTGCCGAACCATTTTTCTGCCTAGGCCCACTGACCTGCACCTGGACCATATTCCTCCATACACCTCACATCCATGTACCTGTCCAAGTTTTTCTTAAATGTCAAAAGAGAGCCCGCATTCACCACTTCATCTGGCAGCTCACTCTGCACTCCGACCACTCTCTGTGTGAAGAAGCACGCCCCCAATGTTCCCTTTAAACTTCCCCCCTTCACCCTTAACACATGTCCTGTTTCTTTTTTCTCCCCTGGCCTCAGTGGAAAATCGTTGGGTATATTCGTGTGGATTGCTAAATAGGTTGAGTGTTGTAGCAGGGAAGCAAGAATACGGTGTTGGAAACATAATCATCCATGACTGATTCTGGAGAAGACTAGAGTCACCTCATTCTACTTCTATGCATTATGAGTTGTATCTTCTACCATGACTGAATGATGACTTATTTGTATCCTATCACAGGAAAAGAGATCATCTGCAGTTTCTGGAAATCCAAGCAACACACACACAATGCTGGAGGAACTCAGCGTCTATGGAAGAGAGTAGAGTCGACGTACAGATGCCACTTGGCCTGATGAGTTCCTCCAGCACTTTTGTCTGTTCTTTTGCATCTCATGTCAGGTTTTGTAAAGTGTGAGGAGCAGTCACAGATTTCTTCACTCGAATCATTATATATGTGTTCAATATTTAAATTCAATGCTTTATTTTTCTTTGTATTATTAACACGCTTCATTATCTCTCTGGTCAAAGAGATGTGTTGAGAGATTTATTGGAAGGAAAACCCACGACTGGAAGAAATCACAACTGAAGACGAGGGAACAGCAACAAGTGAACAAGTTCGAGAACTGAGTGCACCAACTGGAGAGAACCCGTCTGAATCAGAGTTTCCATTGACTCACTCAGGAGAAAGTTTGGTGAGTCTCATTTACTCAAACGTTAGTCCTTTAAGACATTACATTTATGTACCAAGGAAGGTAGAAAATAGCTGGAGTGAGACTGAATAAGCCAAGAAATACCATTTATGCCTCTATCAGTCCCAGTTGCAATCATTCCAGATCTGCTAATGTGCTGTCAGCATCAGCTCTGTGAAGCCACGCACATTCCCTTACACTGTTTGCCCATTTCAAACTCGTCTCTTCTGACGTTTCCTTGCTTTGTCTGTGTTATGTCACAATTATCTCAAAATATGCTCAGAATTTCCGCCCTTTATAAGGTGCCGCATTTCTTTCCTGCTGTAGTGATTGCAGAATTGTGGAATTACCATGGACTACAGCAACATGTCATTGACTCCTCTGTCTATTGCAAGCTGCAATGATATACTTGCCCTCGAGTATATCGTCGTGCGAGCCTCTGCTAAGAGCAAACACCCCTGAAGCCAAATGTCCCAACACATTTATTTCAATCCTAACTAGCAAATTCCAAATAATAATTTATATTTGCATACCCTGACATCATGAAATACTTTTCTATTAATAAATGGTCAGAACCTACGGATCTGTGATTAAGCAGAATTAGGTTTTACAATGAAGTTATGTTCCCATTTGACACTGTACCAAAGGATTGGGTTAAATCTGTACTTGAGATGAACAAATGTTCTTGCAGCCAGGACTTCAGGAGCTGCCGGGGTCGGTTTAAACTCGGTCGTTGTGGGATGGGAACCAGAGTGTTTGTCAGGTGATAGAAGAGTTGATATAAAGGCAGATGCAAAGTTCACAGAGACTGTGGAACGATTGGATGTGGACAGGGCATCATGTAGTAAGCTGGAAATGTGTTTAATTCAGTACTATAAGTATTAAGAATAAGAGCAACTTAGAACAGGAGGGAAATGGGCCCAACTTAGAAAATTAGGACCATCTCAGTTTAAACTGTGGTCAGCATTGTCTCGATGGGCTGAAGGGTCAGTATCCGTGTTCTGTTGCTCTGTGATTTTATCAGAATGATGCTCCAGGTATCACTGGACGGACATACAGACATGATGTGGGAGTTGATGTTTGGTTCCTAATTTGCAAAGTAATCCTACTCTCTCTGACTCACTGTCTGCTTGTTCTGTGTAGATCAGAGCATCACCAGCTGTCCAGCACCGGGATCAGAGTGTAAACAAGACGACGACAATCAACAACCGTCAGTCAGAATCAGAATGGCTACAGGTATGTTCACCTGGATCTTTATAACTAAACTTCTGTCCTGTTGGTGCACAATAGTTCAGATGAAGAAACTTACTCAGGCGCTAACAGGGCAGAGAAAAAGTTTCATCAAGCAGTGTCATTGATCCCACTGGTAAAGTGCCTTTGTGTAATCGATCGGTCCAACAGTTCCAGCGCAGGGACCTGACACCAGTAATGGTCGAATGACTCCACTCACCAGGCAAAGCTTCACCTGAGTGAAAGGAGCCGGAGACCCTGAATCAGCAGGTTGAGAGTGAAACACGAACAGGAATGTGACAGCGGTGTTGTTTGTTATGTAAAAGTCCATGTTCAGGGTTTGTTGCACATCAGGGCCTGTTTAGAGGTGAAAGACATCTCCAACTTTCATTTACAAAATTCAGAGGCGGAACACAAGAGTATTTCCGGGATTTCAGAGATTGTGCGATAATACATTTCATGTTATGTCAGGGCAGCTCTCAACTCCCCCCTCGCTGCGCAAAGTAGATGAGGGGAGTTTTCCGAACTCTGCTTTCTGTAGCCGAGCCGAGAACATTGCCAGCCTTGGAAATGGCTGCGGATCAGGAGACACTTCATTTGTGGTCTGCATCGGTCTGTCACTGTCTGGTATGGAGGGGCTACTGCACAGGACCGAGAGAAGCTGCCGGAAGTTGTAAATATTCAGGGAGCGGTGTCTCAGAAAGTCAGTGTCCATTATTAAGGACGTCCAGCACCTAGGGCACGCCCTTTTCTCACTGTTACCATCAGGGAGTAGGTACAGGAGCCTGAAGGCACACACTCAGCGATTCAGGAACAGATTCGTCCTCTCTGCCATCCCATTCCTAAATGGACATTGAATCTTTGGACACTACCTAACTTTGTTCAAAATATACAGTCTTTCTGTTTTTGCACATTTTTAAAAAATCTATTCAATATACGTAATTGGTTTACTTGTTTACTTATTTTTAATTTTATTCATTCTTATTTTTCTCTGCTAGATTACCTATTGCATTGAACTGCTGCTGCTAAGTTAACAAATTTCACGTCACATGCCGGTGATAATAAACCTGATTCTGATTCTGTTTTACGCGTGGAAGTTTACCCTTCAAGCTCCCGTGTTCCGGGGCAAACTGTCCCAACCGAAACAGATAACAAACAACCCCACCCGGTAACGTACTTGTGAATCTCCCCGACACTCTTTCCAGCTGAATCACATCCATCCTGTAGATTGTTAGCAACTGCATCCTTAGCAAATGCAAAGCTCTCTCAGCGAGACTTTGTTTAGCTACTGGAACTGCACGCAAGACTCTCCCTTTGCCAATGACTTGTATAGTTGCTACGTGACAATTATTATCCAGGAGACGGGATGGGACACAGGGGACCAGGCATCATGGGCTTCAAGGTATGTTCAATCTGTAACCCAAGGGGCTGGACGTTGTCCATCTCAAGGCAGTGGTCACTCTTTAACCCAGGGGACAAGACAGTGTGTGACAAAGCAACCGGAGAACGTTTGATCTGGAGGATCGGACCACGAGTAATCCAGTGGCTTGTCTGTGAGTGACACAGGTTACTGGACAGTTTGTGATCCAGGGAGATTTATGTCTGTATGTCCCGGTATCACCTAATGCCTTTCCATTAATAACCGCTGGTTATTGGTGTGTTCAGCTAATGCGTAGTCGGTGATCAGTATTACTGCGTCCATCCAGTTCTTTTTCTGGGAGTCGATGTGTCCACTCACTGGCTTATCGGGATGGTCACCTGGCAGGAAGTGTGGTTCACATTCACCAGCACAGTCCCACTCCAAATCCGGTCAGCCGGAGTCCCGGCTCCATTGCAAACACCCATTGAGAATCCGTGTTCGAGTATAAATCACTCTAAACCTGCAATTCATTATTTACTGCAGGAGGGAAATTAAATCGGGTACAGAAAGTACTCAAGAGGCTTTTACCAGGCAGCTCATTGGGGGAAGATGATCGGGACACGGGAAGCAAGGTTCCAAAGCAGGGTCAGATTGAGAGCAATGTCCCAATGGAATGCGGTCCGGCCGCAGAGGAGGAGGAGCAAATTCAGCTCAGAGACAGTGACGTCAGAGACACCGAGCAGGACCCTGGACCCAGCACAAGTGAGGCGACTTACTGTCAGCCCAGAGACAGTGACGTCAGAGACACTGAGCAGGACCCTGGAACCGGCACAAGTGAGGCGACTGCTTGTCAGCCCAGAGACAGTGACTTCAGAGACACTGAGCAGGACCCTGGAACCGGCACAAGTGAGGCGACTTCCTGTCAGCCCAGAGACAGTGACGTCAGAGAGACTGAGCAGGACCCTGGAACCGGCACAAGTGAGGCGACTGCCTGTCAGCCCAGAGACAGTGACGGTGGGAGAGACAGGTTTCTGGTGAATGGGTTCCTTCTGGGAACGTCTAGCACAGCGCATTGATGGGTCGGTTTTTTAAGGCCAGTGTTGGAGATTAGGGCAAAATGCTTGTTTCCAGCTGAAAGCAGGTAAACACTGAGGTTCAAGACATGACTGGTTTGCTGAGTTTGGTGAAGCAGTGGAGACAAGCGATATTTGAGTTTGTGACTACATTCTCATTTTATATTCACAGAGACAGAGTTTACAATCTCCGACCTCCTGGCAGAGGGTGGCGAGTATCGACTGTACCAACTAACAAAGTTCTACAGGGACAGACTCAAACATGCAATTGAAGAAAAAGTTGAAAGACTCGGTTGGATGTTGACAAAGCAGGGACATTTCAGCAGAGAAGAAAATGAGGTGAGTGTATTTAGTGCATTGTCACTGAACTGCTGGTATCAGAGGGAAGACTGATCGATATTAATCTCCTGCACTTTCTAGGAGTTCTACATGGCATTAAAGACTTTGATCTCTGACTTGTCTTCAGTAGATCTGGTTTCAGCTGTTCAGGTGGGGAGCACTGGGAACTGCAGGTTCAGAGTCACCTTCTCCTCTCACACCTGCTGTATTTATCAGTGTACCGGACCTCAGTCAGACCTTTGTCTTCAGTAGATCTGTTTCAGCTGTTCAGGTGGGGAGCACTGGGAACTGCAGGTTCAGAGTCACCTTCTCCTCTCACACCTGCTGTATTTATCAGTGTACCGGACCTCAGTAAGACCTTTGTCTTCAGTAGATCTGTTTCAGCTGTTCAGGTGGGGAGCACTGGGAACTGCAGGTTCAGAGTCACCTTCTCCTCTCACACCTGCTGTATTTATCAGTGTACCGGACCTCAGTCAGAACTTTGTCTTCAGTAGATCTGTTTCAGATGTTCAGGTGGGGAGCACTGGGAACTGCAGGTTCAGAGTCACCTTCTCCTCTCACACCTGCTGTATTTATCAGTGTATCGGACCTCAGTCAGACCTTTGTCTTCAGTAGATCCGTTTCGGCTGTTCAGGTGGGGAGCACTGGGAACTGCAGGTTCAGAGTCACCTTCTCCTCTCACACCTGCTGTATTCATCACTGTACCGGAACTCAGTCAGACCTTTGTCTTCAGTAGATCTATTTCAGCTGTTCAGGTGTGGAGCACTGGGAACTGCAGGTTCAACGTCACCTTCTCCTCTCACACCTGCTGTATTTATCACTGTACCGGACCTCAGTCAGACCTTTGACAAGGTTCCGCATGGAAGGTTAGTTTGGAAGGCTCAATCGTTAGGTATTAATATTGAAGTGGTAAAATAGATTCGACAGTGGCTGGATGGGAGATGCCAGAGTGTAGTGGTGGATAACTGTCTGTTAGGTTGGAGGCCGGTGACTAGTGGTGTGCCTCAGGGATCTGTACTGGGTCCAATGTAGTTTGTCATATACATTAATGATTTGGATGATGGGGTGGTAAATTGGATTAGTAAGTATGCAGAGGATACTAAGATAGGTGGCCTTGTGGATAATGAAGTAGGTTTTCAAATCTTTCAGAGAGATTTAGGACAGTTAGAAGAGTGGGCTGAAAGATGGCAGATGGAGTTTAATGCTGATAAGTGTGAGGTGCTATATTTTTTGTAGGACTAATCCAAATAGGACATACATGGTAAATGGTAGAGCATTGAGGAATGCAGTAGAACAGAGTGATCTAGGAATAATGGTGCATAGTTCCCTGAAGGTGGAATCTCATGTGGATAGGGTGGTGAAGAAAGCTTTTGGTATGCTGGCCTTTATAAATCAGAGCATTGAGTACAGGAGTTGGGAAGTAATGTTAAAATTGTACAAGGGATTGGTAGTCCAAATTTGGAGTATTGCGTACAGTGCTGGTCACCGAATTATAGGAAGAATGTCAACAAAATATAGAGAGTACAGAGGAGATTTACTAGAATGTTACCTGACTCTCAGCACCGAAGTACAGAGAAAGGTTGAACAAGTTAAGTGTTTATTCTTTAGAGAGTAAAAGTTTGAGGGGGGAACTTGATAGAGACATTTAAAATTATGAGCGGGATAGATAGAGTTGACGAGGATAGGCTTTTTTCCATTGAGAGTAGGGGAGATTCAAACAAGAGGACATGAGTTGAGAGTTGGGGGCAAAAGTTTAGGGGTAACACGAGGGTGAACTTCTTTCCGCAGAGAGTGGTAACTGTGTGGAATGAGCTTACAGTAGAAGTGGCAAAGGCAGGTTAAATATTGTCATTTTAAAAAATGGATATGTATATGGACAGGAAGCGAATGGAGGGTTATGGGCTGAGTGCAGGTAGGTGGGATTAGGTGAGAGTAAGCGCTCGGCACGGACGGTGTTACTGTGCTGTAATAGTCATATCGTTGTATGACATAAGTGCAAGAGCTGCATATCTGGACTGTTGAACAGGCATTCTGTCTAAAATTAATGTTGCATCTTATCAGGACCGTCGGTCAAATTCACCTCAGCTCATTAATCCAGGATGAATATTAAACTGTGAGATTCGCCATGTCTGTCCATCTAATCCACAATAAATTAATTGTTTGCTTTTCTAGAAAGTCACTGAACTGACAGAGAAGGGAAACCGGACAGAGAGTTCCAGACTCTTCCTCAGTTTGGTGAATGGCAAAGGCTCCCGGGCCCGGAGGGCGATGTGGGAATCCTTTGTGATGTGGAGGACTGAGTTACCGAAGTTGGACAGGATACTGAGGGAAATACAGGAGCTCGGTATGTTAAAAACACGCACTGAACACAAAGGCACATTAAATAGTTGTAATTATTTTAGTTCTGTTTTCATGAACTCTTTTTTTTTATTTGAACAGGTCCTGACCCAGAGGAATACATAAACATCGCACAAGGGTTGTCTGAGTTACCCACTGAACTGACAGGTGAGTGATGAAATGCTCAGTTCACACCGCAACTCAAATGTTAGACTGTGACTTGGCAGAATCAGGGAACGAAAATCCACCATCAATCATTCGCCGATCTCTGGTTTCAGGTTACAATTCAGATCATCTCTCGTTGCAGCCTGAACATTGTAAAGTGTATTTTTCCAGCTGTTCCAGCTGTTAATGTATTAATCCAGCCCTTGTGTCTCTGAACCCTCCACTCCGGGTCCTAACGCTCTGGAAATCCCCACACACCCCAGACAGGCTCCTGACACACTGTATGACCCAGTCCAGGTGACCTTTCTCTCTTCAGACCTTTCAGATTCCGAAGCAGCTTCTCCTTCGTAATAGCAGCTGCACTCAATTCTGTCCGCTGATGCTCTTTACAATTTGGAATTCTGCTAGTGACTTCCACAGAGTATGTCTGACATTTCCTTTTTCACCCGTTACTAAATCTACAACTTCATTTTCCAGCGGTCCGATATCAACCCTCTACTTTTTTTACTCTTTATATATCTGGAAAAGGAGAAAAATCACTTTGTTATCCTCTCTTATGTTATTGACCATACCCTCGCATTTCCTGCACATTCACGTATCTCTTGGAGCATCTATGACATAGCTGCCTCCAACACGACCCAGGCTGTAAATTTCAGGCACACACCACCCTGTGAAAAAACCGCCCACATGTACTCTAAATTTACCCCATTTCACCTTTACCAAATGCCCTCTGGTATGACTCATCAATCCTAGGTTGAAAGCAAAATACAGGCTCTCTACCCAAAATCTTATCTCTCAATCTTATAAACATCAGGCAGATCTCTATTCTAACTCCAGAATAAACAATCCAAGTTTCTCAAACCTCTACTTGCCTCACATGCCACCGAATCCAAGCAACATCCTGGTGAACCTGTTCTGCACCCTCTCCAATCATCCCCAGTGCTGGACAAGCAGAAGTGAACACAATACTCTAGATGCTCCCTAAAACCATAAGACTTAGGAAGATAATTAAGCCATTCAGCTCAGTGAATTTGCTCCGCAATTCCTCTCAACCCCATTATCCTGCCTTCTCTAAATGCTGACGCTCTTCCGAATCAGGAACATCTCTGAGTAAAGAAACCTCCATTTCCCGCATGTTCTGTTCCTGTTTTGACACCATTGGTGTTTGCAGTGGACACCTGTGACTCCCCAGTGTGTAGCTTTGCCAAAATGCACAGTGTCCTGCTCTCCATATTTCCACACCAGGTCAGCAATAACATCGTCTGTTAATGATGCAAACAATGCTTTAAATATAGTGAAATGTTGTAACGGGAGTGCAGTCAGGATTGCAATAGGATAGATAGATAGATAGATAGATAGATAGATACTTTATTCATCCCCATGGGGAAATTCAACATTTTTTCCAATGTCCCATACACTTGTTGTAGCAAAAACTCATTACATACAATACTTAACTCAGTAATAATATGATATGCATCTAAATCACTAACTCAAAAAGCATTAATAATAGCTTTAAAAAAAGTTCTTAAGTCCTGGCAGTTGAATTGTAAAGCCTAATGGCATTGGGGAGTATTGACCTCTTCATCCTGTCTGAGGAGCATTGCATCGACAGTAACCTGTCGCTGAAACTGCTTCTCTGTCTCTGGATGGTGCTATGTAGAGGATGTTCAGGGTTTTCCATAATTGACCGTAGCCTACTCAGCGCCCTTCGCTCAGCTACCGATGTTAAACTCTCCAGTACTTTGCCCACGACAGAGCCCGCCTTCCTTATCAGCTTATTAAGACGTGAGGCGTCCTTCTTCTTAATGCTTCCTCCCCAACACGCCACCACAAAGAAGAGGGCGCTCTCAACAACTGACCTATAGAACATCTTCAGCATCTCACTGCAGACATTGAATGACGCCAACCTTCTAAGGAAGTACAGTCGACTCTGTGCCTTCCTGCACAAGGCATCTGTGTTGGCAGTCCAGTCTAGCTTCTCGTCCAACTGTACTCCCAGATACTTGTAGGTCTTAACCTGCTCCACACATTCTCCATTAATGATCACTGGCTCCATATGAGGCCTAGATCTCCTAAAGTCCACCACCATCTCCTTGGTCTTGGTGACATTGAGACGCAGGTAGTTTGAGTTGCACCATATCACAAAGTCCTGTATCAGTTTCCTATACTCCTCCTCCTGTCCATTCCTGACACACCCCACTATGGCCGTGTCATCAGCGAACTTCTGCACATGGCAGGACTCCGAGTTATATTGGAAGTCAGATGTGTACAGGGTGAACAGGACCGGAGAGAGTACGGTTCCCTGTGGCCCTCCTGTGCTGCTGACCACTGTGTCAGACCTACAGTCTCCCAACCGCACATACTGAGGTCTATCTGTCAAGTAGTCCACTATCCAATCCACCATGTGAGAGTCTACTCCCATCTCCGTTAGTTTGTGCTTTAAGATCTTGGGCTGGATGGTGTTAAAGGCACTAGAGAAGTCAAGGAATGTAATCCTCACAGCACAACTGACCCCATCTAGGTGAGAGAGTGATTTGTGCAGCAAATACGTGATAGCATCCTCCACTCCCACCTTCTCCTTATACGCAAACTGAAGCGGATCCCGGGCGTGCCTGGTTTGTGGCCTCAGATTCTGTATTATCAGCCGCTCCATGGTCTTCATCACGTGCGACGTCAAGGCAACAGGTCTGAAGTCATTCAACTCCTTTGGTTGTGGTTTCTTCGGTACCGGGACAATACAAGATGTTTTCCACTGTCTGGGTACTCTTCTCTGATCTAGACTCATGTTGAAGATGCGCTGTTCACCTTCATCAGGAGTTAGTGTCAGAATATGAGGATTGGACATTTTTCTGAGACAATCATCGCTGTTAGTTCCG
This sequence comes from Hemitrygon akajei, assembly GCF_048418815.1. Lineage (NCBI taxonomy): Eukaryota > Metazoa > Chordata > Chondrichthyes > Myliobatiformes > Dasyatidae > Hemitrygon > Hemitrygon akajei. The sequence continues at coordinate 780,450 of NW_027331932.1, forward strand.
GTGTCTGTGAACAGAATTTTACTTTCTGTCCTAATATCCATGGAAGCATTGAATTAATTCATGTAATCTCAAACACTGAATATTGGAATGTAATTATAAAGTTCTTTGTCAGTTGAGCTAGTTAACATTTTGAATATGTTTTTGTTCCCATGAAGATGTTCAACAGAAACACAAGGAGACTCTGCGGGCACAAACTGAAACACTGAGAGTGAACACGATCCTGATGACGGAGAAGATGAAGGTTTTCCAGCTGGATGATCGGTACACAAAGCTCACGGTCATTTCTACTCTTCGACATCGGAGACTGGTGGAACACGAGCTGCTGGCAAGAGGCAGAGACCACGAGGAGTATAGAGAGAAACATCTCCGTGGAGCGCTGGAAAAAATACAGACTGCTCAGTTATTCCATAGCAGTTTTTCCCGGAGTAAATCCAAATCTGGGAGTTCTGCAGCAGTAGCCGGAGTGCCAGGAATCGGGAAAACAACAATGGTACAAAAGATTGTTTATGACTGGGCCGCGGGGAAAATATTCCAACAATTCCAGTTTGTCTTCAGTTTCAAATTCCGGGATTTAAACTCTATTAACTGCAGAATAAACCTGAGGGAACTGATTCTGGATCAGTATCCTTACTTTGGGAATATCCTGAGAGAGGTCTGGAAGAACCCAGAGGGATTGCTGTTTATATTCGATGGTTTGGATGAATTCAAGCACAGAATCGATTTTGCGGACAGTCGGAGAGATACAGAACCCAAGCACCAGTGCTCAGATCCCGAGTGGTGGTGTGAAGTGTCTGACATAGTGTACAGTTTAATCCAGGGCAAGCTGCTCCCAGGGTGTTCAGTGCTGGTGACCACCCGCCCCACTGTGTTACATTTCTTGGAAAAAGCGAAGGTCGGTGTCTGGGCTGAAATCCTGGGATTTGTTGGTGAGGAACGGAAGGAATATTTCATCAGGCATTTTGAAGATCAGACGGTGGCAGCAGCTGTTTTCAAACACGTGCAGGAGAACGAGATCCTGTACACCATGAGCTACAACCCTTCCTACTGCTGGATCCTCGCTCTGGCACTGGGCCCCTTCTTCACACAAAGAGTCAGGGACCCGCAGAGAGTTCCCAAGACCATCACTCAACTGTACTCCTACTATATTTACAATATCCTGAAAAATCACTGCCGTGAGATTGAGAGCCCCCGTGATGTGTTACACAGGGTTGGTCAGATGGCCTACAGAGGAGTGTCCGAGAAGAAGATTGTGTTTACAGATGGAGATTTGATCAATTACAATCTGCAGCCTTCCCAGTTCCTGTCCGGGTTCCTGCTGGAGCTTTTGGAGAGAGAGGATTCTGCCCGGAGCGTGGTGTACACATTCCCACACCTCACCATCCAAGAGTTTGTAGCTGCAGTCGCACAATTCCTGACTGTACATCCCGAGGATATCCTGAAATTCCTCACTGAAGCCCACAAGACGGAAGATGGACGATTTGAGGTATTTCTCCGTTTCGTTGCTGGTCTCTCCAACCCAATGACAGCTCGGGGACTGGAGGAGTTTCTCGGTCCATTTCCTCATCAAACAACCTGCGGGGTGATTGACTGGGTGAAGGAGGAGGTTAAACGCCAGAGTGGAAACACGAGGAGTGAAGATAGTAAAAGGAGCCTCCTGAACACATTGCACTACCTGTTTGAGTCTCAGAATCGTGATCTGGCTCAGGCCGCACTGGGGTCTATGAAAACACTTTCATTACGTGAATTGCCACTGACCCCTATTGACTGCGCGGTACTGTCTCATGTCATCGGACTCTCTGATACAATAAAAGAGCTCGACCTGTGGAACTGCCACATCCAATGTGAAGGACTCCAGCGGCTGGGACCCGGGCTGCACAAGTGCCAGGAGTTGAAGTAACTTGTTTCATCTCTCACTCTGAACTGTGAAACTGTTCCCTTGTGCTGTTTCAAAGTAAACGGATTTGGGTAAAACTGCAGTAAATCAGATTGAGATGAATTGTGACAAATGCCACCTCTCTTCTTCCTGTGCGATCACTCTTCCCCATCCCCCCTCTTCCTGTGGGATCTCTCTTCCCCATCCCACGTTTTCCTGTGGGATTTCTCTTACCCATTACCCTTCCTCTTGTTAAATTTCACTTCCACACCCCCGTACCTGCTGTGGGATCACTCATCCCCATCCCCCTTGTTCCTGTGCGATATATCTTCCCAAATCCACTTCCTCCTGTGTGAATTATCTTCCCCATTCCCCTTCCTCTTGTGGGATCCCTTTTCCCCATCCCCCTTCCTCCTGAGGGATCTCTCTTCCCCATCACCTTTCCTCCTGTGGGATCTCTTTTCCCCATTGCCTTCCTCCTGTGGGATCTCTTTTCTCCATCCCCCTTCCTCATGTGGGATCTCTCTACCCCATCCCCCTTTCTCGTGTCGGATCTCTTTTCCCCATTCCCTTCCTCCTGTGGGATCTCTTTTCCCCATCCCCCTTCCTCCTGAGGGATCTCTCTTCCCCATCACCCTTCCTCCCGTGGATCTCTCTTCCCTATGCCCCTTCTTCCTCTGCGATATATCTTCCCATATCCACTTTCTCCTTTGTGATTTCTCTTCCCCATTCCCCTTCCTCCTGTAGGATCTCACACGCCATTCCCCTTCCTCCTATGGGATCCCGCTTCCTCATCCCCTTCCTCCTGCGGGATCTCTCTACCCCATCCCCATTTCTCCTGTGGGATCTCTCTTCCCCACCCGCCTTTCCCCTGTGGGATCTCTGTTCCGCATCCCCCTTCTTCCTGCGGGATCTCTCTACCCCGTCCCCCTTTCTCCTGTGGGATCTCCCTTCCTCATCCGCCGTCCTCCTGTGGGATCTCTCTTCCCTAACCCCCTTCCTTCTGTGGGATCTCACTTCCCCATCCCTCTTCTTCCTGTGCGATATATCTTCCTAAATCCACTTCCTCCTGTTGGATCTCTCTTCCCCATCCCCATTCCTCCTATGGGATCTCTCTTCCCCATTCCACTTCCTCCTATAGGATCTCACTTCTCCATCCCTCTTTCTCCTGTGGGATCTCTTTTCCCCATTCCTCTTCCTCCTGTGGGATCTCTCTCCCCCATCCCCTTCCTCCTGTGGGATCTCTCTTCCACATCTTCCTCCTGTGGGATCCCTTTTCCCCACCCCCTTCCTCCTTTGGGATCACTTTTCCCCATTCCCTTCCTCCTGTGGGATCTCTTGTCACCATCCGCATTTCTCCTGTGGGATCTCTTTCCCCCATTCCTTTCCACTTGTGTCTTTCCACCCGTTCACTCAGGAGGGGTCTCTTCCTCCATCTCCCATCGTCATTTCCCGATTCAAAAAGCTTCCTCACTGCGGGACTATATCCCCTTCAACCCTGCCCCTTCTGACACTCTGTGATCAGTAACACTTTTCTAGCCAATGGTGAATGAGACGGAATATGTGGAGTTCACAGGGTCACAGCAACAGACTAAATTACTGACATTGGGTGAATACCCTGGAGCTGGGCAGTGAGGGACATTGACAGTGATGCGAAATCCAATCGGTGATTTACTGAAGGGTTTAATGTTTCCTGAAATATCCGCGTGAGAGAAATCCCCTCAGACCCAGACCCACGGTTTGAATCACTTTGTTCATCAAATTGTCTGTTTGTGTTTAGACTTGGTTTCAATGACCTGGGAGATTCAGGAGTGAAACTGGTGTCTATGGCTCTGGGAAACCCCGAGTGTAAAATACAGAAACTGTGGTAAGTACCAGACCTTGGGAGATTGTGTTTACAGTCACTGGGTGTCTGACACTGAACATTAATGTTATCAATAATTGTGTTACTGATAAACACTGGGAATCTGTACCGTCTCCTGTCTCTCTGTGTCCTTGACCCTCACTCTCTCTCACCTCCAGGCTGAGGGATGTCGGTCTCACAGATTCTGGGGCCGAGGATCTCGCCTCCGCTCTCAGTACAAACCCATCACTGACAGAGCTGGACCTGAGTAATAATACACTGGGAGATTCAGGGGTGAAACTGGTGTTTTCGGCTCTGGGGAACACGGAGTGTAAAGTACAGAAACTGGAGTAAGTACCAGACTGTGGGAGGTTGTGTTTACAGTCACTGGGTGTCTGACACTGAACATTATTGTGATCAGTAGCTGTGTTACTGATAAACACTGGGGATTTGTACCGTCTCCTGTCTCTCTGTATCCTTCACCCTCACTCTCTCTCATCTCCAGGCTGAACCGGGTCGGTCTCACAGATTCTGGGGCCGAGAATCTCGCCTCCTCTCTCAGTACAAACCCAACACTGACGGAGCTGGACCTGAGTAATAATAAACTGGGAGATTCAGGAGTGAAACTGGTGTCTGAGGCTCTGAAGGCTCTGAGGAACCCGGAGTGTAAAATACAGAAACTGCGGTAAGTACCAGACTGTGGGAGATTGTGTTTACAGTCACTGGGTGTCTGACACTGAACATTAATGTGATCAATAATTGTGTTATTGATAAACACTGGGGATCTGTACCGTCTCCTGTCTCTCTGTGTCCTTCACCCTCTCTCTCTCTCATCTCCAGGCTGAACGATGTCGGTCTCACAGATTCTGGGACCGACGATCTCGCCTCCGCTCTCAGTACAAACCCATCACTTACGGGGCTGGATCTGGGATTAAACTCGCTGACAGACCGATCTGTCCCCGCTCTCCGCCGCCTCATACTGACCTGCCCGAATCTGAATTGGATCGAGTGAGTGTTTGTGTTAATGTTCAATGTGATAAAATGTCAGCGGATCCGCGGGATTTCTGGTGATAATTGTCTGTGAGTGTTGTTGAAGCATTAACCCCAGTCCCCTGTTACTGACACTGTTGTGTAATGTTTATTCCATCTTCATTCTCCCATCTGTTTCAGGCTGGACGGGAATCGGTTCAGTCAGACCGGGGAGAAGGATCTGAGATCTCTGCGGGAAGTCAGACGCGGACTGACAGTGATCGTGTGAACATCTGAATGTGTCAACATCCCCGCCCGCGGGATGGAGCCGATTCCCTGCTCTCCCCTTTAACTCCCTCCCCCCTTTAACTCCCCCCTACCCTTTAAATCCCGCCCTTACCTTTAATGGCCACGCGCCGGGGGGACTTCGCAACGGTTTTAACGGAACTGGCTCCGGGATCGAGCTCGGTGATATCGGAAGAGTTCCCGCAGTGACGTATTTCCGCCTGTTGTCCAGCGGCGCAGCTTCCGCCGGATGTGCGGGTTCGAGACTCTCCCGCGTGACACCCCGGGGCATTACACAGACAGGAGGAGCCCGGGGGGCCGCGGCTCAGTCTGGGACACCGGTGTCCCGGGGTGTGATTATCCAGGGATAGAATCCTTTTGCTCCCTTTGCAGAGGACGGTGCATTCGGCAGTCTGGCCGATATAATGATGTTCAACAGAGAAATATTTCGGCAGTGACCCTGGATATGCAGCGATCCCGGACACGGCCCTGAAGTGTGATTTTATAAGTATCGCTTACGCGATGCAGAATGACGGTGAGGAACGGGACCGATTAATCTACCTGTCACGCGATGTCACCGGTCAGTTAATTCTGCGTGACTGTGAGTGAGTCCGGGAACAGTTTGGCGACCCACTTTCTGCGCAGGCGCGCTGGCTCACAAATCGCCAGCGCAAAGGAGCACCTCTGACGTCATTTCCGCCCGGACAGGGCGGGAACCAGGGATTAAAATCCAGCGCCGCGAAGTTTGAATAAACTAGTCTGGAACAGACTTACCGACTGCGTGCCGTTGTCTCTCGCTCTGTATGTAGTACATCGCTACAACAGCTAATTTATTCCCGCAAGTCAGCAGCTCACATACTGTTTAATTTCCATTTATCATGATGAAATCAATAAACCGCTGTAACTTCCTGCCTTGGTGTCGGACTTGAGTTTGTTTGAGGTTTCCGCTGCCCCCCGCACCCTGTGCACTGTAACAGTGGGTCGGAGCTCCTCACACTGACACAGTCGCGTCTCAGCTCCAGGCTGAGGGAGGTCGGTCTGGCAGTGTCTGGGTGCCCAGGATCTCGTCTCAAATTAACCCCCTTCCTGGCTAACCGTCCCCCTCCTGTACCCCGCAGACAGTTAATATCGGCTCGAATATCAGACGTGAGTCACTGAGGTCCCGAGTACGAGACGGATGGAGGATGGAATACCGGAGTGAAACACAGAGTGAAGCCCACTCCACACCATCCCATCACAAACTCCCGGGGTCAGACACAGAGTGAATCTCCCTCCACACCGTCCCATCACACACTCCCGGGATCAGACACAGAGTCAATCTCCCTCCACATCGTCCCATCACCCACTCCCGGGATCAGACACAGAGTGAATCTCCCTCCACACCGTCCCATCACACACTCCCGGGCTCAGACACAGAGTGAATCTCCCTCCACACCGACCCATCACACACTCCCGGAGACAGAAACAGAGTGAATTTCCCTCCACACCGTCCCATCACACACTCCCGGAGTCAGACACAGAGTGAATCTCCCTCCGCACCGTCCCATCACACACTCCCGGGGTCAGACACAGAGTGAATCTCCCTCCGCACCGTCCCATCACACACTCACGGGGTCAGACACAGAGTAAATCTCTCTCCACACCGTCCCATGAATCTCCCTCCACACCGTCCCATCACACACTCCCGGTGTCAGACAGAGAGAGAATCTCCCTCCGCACCGTCCCATCACACACGCCCGGTGTCAGACACAGAGTGAATCTCACTACACACCGTCCCAACACACAATCCCGGGGTCAGACACAGAGTGAATCTCCCTCCGCACCGTCCCATCACACACTCCCGGGTTCAGACACAGAGTGAATCTCCCACCGCACAGTTCCATCACACACTCCCGGGGTCAGACAGAGAGTGAACCTCCATCCGCACCGTCCCATCACACACTCCCGGGGTCAGACACAGAGTGAATCTGCCTCCGCACCGTCCCATCACACACTCCCGCTGTCAGACACAGAGTGAATCTCCCTCCACACCGTCCCATCACACACTCCCGGGGTCAGACACAGAGTGAACCTCCCTCCGGACCGTCCCATCACACACTACCGGGGTCAGACACAGAGTGAATCTCCCTCTGCACCGTCACATCACACACCCCCGGTGTCAGACACAGAGTGAATCTCCCTCCACACCGTCCCATCACACACTCCCGGTGTCAGACAGAGAGTGAATCTCCCTCCGCACCGTCCCATCACACACTCCCGGGTTAAGACACAGAGTGAATCAACCTCCGCACCGTCCCATCACACACTCCCGTTGTCAGACTCCGAGTGAATCTCCCTCCACACCATCCCATCACACACTCCCGGGTTCAGACAGAGAGTGAATCTCCCTCCGCACCGTCCCATCACACACTACCGGGGTCAGACACAGAGTGAATCTCCCTCCACACTGTCCCATCACACACTCCCTGGGTCAGACAGTGAGTAAATCTCCCTCCACACCGTCCCATCACACACTCCTTTGGTCAGACACAGAGTGAAACTCCCTCCACACTGTCACATCACACTCTCCATTCGTCAGACACAGAATGAATCTCCCTCCGCACCGTCCCATCACACACTCCCGGGGTCAGACACAGAGTGAATCTACTTCCACACCGTCCCATCAGACAATCCCGCAGTCAGACACAGAGTGAATCTCCCTCCACACTGTCACATCACACACTCCAGGGGTCAGATACAGAATGAATCTCCCTCCGCACCGCCCCATCACACACTCCTGTGGTCAGACACAGAGTGAATCTCCCTACGCACCGGCCCATCACACACTCCCGGGGTCAGACAGTGAGTGAATCTACTTCCACACCGTCCCATCACACATTCCCGGCGTCAGACACGGAGTGAATCTCCCTCCGCACCGTCCCATCACACTCTCCCTGGGTCAGACACAGAGTGAATCTCCCTCCACACCGTCTCATCACACACTCCCGGGGTCAGACACAGAGTGAATCTCCCTCCACACCGTTCCATCACACACTCCCGGGGTCAGACACAGAGTGAATCTCCCTCCACACCGCCCCATCACACACTCCCGGGGACAGACACAGAGTGAATATCCCTTAACACCGTCCCATCACACACTCCCGGGGTCAGACACAGAGTAAATCTGCCTCCGCACCTTCCCATCACACACTCCCGGGGTCAGACACAGCGTAAATCTCCCTCCTCACCGTCCCATCACACACTCCCGGGGTCAGACACAGAGTGAATCTCCCTCCACACCGTCCCATCACACTCACTCGGGGGTCAGACACAGAGTGAATCTCCCTCCACACCGTCCCATTACTCGTTCCCAGGATCTGACACAGAGTGCAGCACCTTCTGCTCGGTCCGGTAACACAGTGAGGTATTATGAAACAGCGACTCTCCCTCTCTGCCGACTGTCCTCTCTGGCCATTCAGTATAGGCTCAGAACTGAATGATTGATTTGCGGTTGAAGGGGGGAGTCTAACTCCAGAATTCAACTCTCCCCCATTCTCTCCACAAATCCCTGTCAACACAGAGAGGGAGGCGTTTGGGGAGGGAGGGGGTGTGACAGAGACGAGGGGGCTGTGGTGGGTACCGGCGAGGGAGGCGTTTGGGGAGGGAGGGGGTGTGACAGAGACGAGGGGGCTTTGGTAGATATCGCAGACTCAGAGTGAATCTCCCTCCCCACTGCGCCATCACAAACCCCCGTGGTCGAACGCAGAAGGGTTTCCTTCCATACTGTTCATCACACGCTTTCGGAGTCAGTCTCAGATTGAAACTCCCTCCCTCCGTCTTTCTGCCCCACTCACCTTGGGATGCAGCACGTGCGGCATTTTTAGTGGGTTTCTTATTCTTGTAAGTCTCGCTGTCGTCCATTCTGTCGAGGATTATCTGCGTCTCTGAGCTCAGGAAGGGGAAGCAACCGTTGTCAGAGGAAGCCTGTGTTGACAAGGGAGTCAGACCGACGCCAACATACACGAGTTGAGCAGCTGATAAAGAGGAACCGAGAGCTGGGGGTGGGGAGGTGCCGTGGTGAGGGATTGAGAGTGTACTAGAGGGTGGTCGACAGAGATAAGAGTGGCGGTGGGAAGAGTAGTGAGAGTGAGGAGAAAGAGGGGGATGGAGAGAGGGGTGGCAGTGGGTGGCAGTGGACTGCGGGGGTTGAGGGAAGTGATGGGAGAGAGGTAGGAGTGAAGGGATAATGATGGAGATGAGAAAACGGGAGGGGATGAGGAAGATGGGTAGAGAAATAGAGGGGGAGGAGATTGGGAGAGAGAGAGAGAAATGTGGGCGCGTTTAACGTGAGGAAGAGAGAGAGAGATGAATTGAGAAGTGCGGAGAGGAGGGTAGGAAGGGGAGAGAGATTGTTACAGAGAGGAAAGCGGAGTGCTGCAAAGGGAGGGGTGAGGGAGAAGGAATGTAGACGATGGAGGGACAGAGCAAGGAAGAGAGCGCCAGAGAAGTCGTGAAGGGGTCACAGCGGAGACGAAGATTAGAGGTGTCGAGTGGGGAAGAGGAAAAGGAGGAGGAGAGGGTACTTCCATGCCGGTCCTCTATCGGGTAATCCCTCTGGCGCACCGTAGAACGGGAGAGGATGCTTACAGAGTCGCGCTGATCCGGGGGTTGCGGGAATGATTCACGGAGGTGGCGGAGAGTGAGGCCCAACCACCCTTGCATCCCGACCACAGCTCCCCACATTTCCGAGGGTGGGGGGGAGGGGGGTTTTGTAAATTGGCTAACGTTTAGCCCGGGATTTCCAGCTGTCTCACGATATCTCTCTCCCTTCTTCTAATTGCCCGACCTCCACCTCTCTTCCTTCGCCCTCTATCCCTCTCTCCCTTCGTTACTCCTCCCTTCTTTTGCAACACGTCTTTCCTCATTCCCTTTTGCCCACTCCCACCCACCTTCGTCTGCCAATCTCCCTCTCTCTCTCTCCTCTCCCAACATCGCCCGTATCTGCAATTTCTCCCCTCCTTGCCTTCCCTTCCTCCCCACCACCTCCCAACCTCTCCAGTTCCCTCACCTCAACACCCTCTCCCACAGCTACCTTCCCTTCCCCACTCCTGTCCGCCTTCCCTTCACCTCTTCCTTCCCGTTTCCTCTTTCTCCTCCGTCATCCTCCAATTTACTTCGATCGTAGCACCCTCCCATCTCTCTCTCACAACCTTCCTACGTTCCCCTCCATCCCTCCCTCTCTGCTCCGCTCTCCACAGTTCCCGATATCGAGCTGGGACCCGCCCACTCCGTAGGAGCCTCCCCTCCGGAGCGCTGTGATGAGGGAGCTCCACGCCGTCTTGTCCACACGGGCATCGCTCCACGCTGGTGGGCAGTCACCTCCCTCCGGGGCAGGAGGACGAGTGGAATTGAGGAGGCCAGGCAGCTTTTCCGGACTTCCCCAGGAGCCTCGATTCCAAGGACTTGTTTCCTCCACCTTATACGCTCCACCTCCTTTCTCACCCCCTTCATCTCCCGATGTCCCTCTACAGGATCGGCCGCCTTTCACACAGGACCGTGAAGGCGAGGAACAGAGCGCCAGAGAGGCCGTGAAGGGGTCAGAGCGGGGAAGACGGAGATTAGAGGGGGACGAGTGGGGAAGAGGATAAAGAGGAGGAGAGGGAACGTCCATACCGGTCCTCTATCGGGCAATCCCTCTGCCGCACCGAAGAACGGGAGAGGATGCCTACGGCGTCGCGCTAATTCGGGGGATGCGGGAATGATTCACGGAGGTGGCGGAAAATGAGTGATCCCGTGACCTCATTCCTCCCTCCCACTCGCTCACCCACACTTATATTCACCTCCCCTTCTCTCTCCTCCACCTCCAAAATCTGCTTTGTCCCCTCCTTGCCCCACCACTTGCCTCCGTCCCCTTGGTCCCCTCCCTCATCTGTCTCCCTCCCTCTGTCGCCTTCACCTTCTCGCCCCACCACACCCCTCCATTTCTCCCACATCCTACTCCCCTGCTTCTTTCCTTCCCCACACTTCTCGCCTCTCTCTCAACCCTCCCAATATCGCTCCTGCCCTCCATCCCGCCCTCTGTATCCGCTTTTCCACTCCGCACGATCCTCTCTCCCTCTTCTCTTTCTCCCTCCTGCTGTACCTCAACCTCCCTCCCTACTCCACCGCTACCTTACGTCACCTCTTTCACTCATTTCCCTTTCCCTAACCTCCCCTTTCCGCTTCCTCCCACTGTACATATCTCAGCCGTTCGCCATTCTCTTCCTGTCCCACTTCCCACTCCCCACACTCCTCTCTCCCTCTCCCTTTACCCCACCCCTCCCTCTACCTCTGCCCCACTCTCCCTCATCACTCCCTTTCTCTCCCTACACATATCTCCCCACCGTTGCATCCATCCCTCCCACCCTCCCTTCACCTCAGACAGAGGGACCCCACCCACCCACTCCCTCCGCCCGGCGCACCTCCTTTCACTTGTATCTCGGCGTTAGGATGAGTTTCCGATTGTCCTCTGCTGTTCTTTGTGGAGAGGCGAGGAGAGCAAGTGGCGAGTTTTGCAATAGAGGGACGAATGGTGGTGCAGAGGATGAGGGAATGGAGAGAGGGGGAGGGAGGGACATGCAAGCGATATGTGAGGGCGGTAGGTTCATGGGAGTGAAGTGGAGAGAGGAGATGCGTGAGAGGGAATTAATGTTTCGAGAGGGGGAGGCAATCAGCAACAGGACAGAAGGAGATAAGAACCGGGTGAGAGTGGGGAGGGATCGTTGTCGAGTTATCGTGCGGACAGGTTGGAGCTTCGGATCAACATCAGGAGTGGAGTAGAGGGTGCAGGTGGGGTTGAACAATAAAGGCAAGAATATCTCTTCCCCCTGCCTCGTGGGTCCCACGCTCAGAAGGAGGAGAAGATTCTCAAAGAGAAGTTAGAGACAGACGGGGTAGAGTGGTGAGAGGGGGATGTTCGAAGTGACGAGGGTTGCGGGTTGGCTAACAACTGGGAGAGTTCTGCCTCGTCACCCTGTCCTCCACTCCTGCCGTCTCTGACTGTGGGTCTCTGCCTCTCTGTGAAGGCTCGGAAAATCCGGACGGAAATATCCTGGCAGATGGCGGCGCACGACAAGGTAAGGGATAGAGTCGATTCCACGGAACCTCACTCTTCTACTCACTACAACAACATCGTCTGCCCTACCTCTTCTTCCACCCTCGCTGTCTCACTCTCCTCTCGATTTAAATCAGAAGTTTTTTTCCCACTCTGCCTCCCTCTCCCTATCCGATCTTTTCCATCTCACGGTTCCTCCCCTCTCCGTCCTCACGCTTCTTCCTCCCTGTCTCTCACTCTCTTTCCGTGGCCGCCAGCCACGGATTCCCTATCCGTTTCACTTCCTGTCTCTCCCCCACAGGTACATCTGCATCTGTCACACACTCTCCCTCTACAACCGTCTCCAACTTTCTCTTCCCCCTCCATATTACCCTTCTCGCCATCATCACCGTCTCTATCGTCTCCTTTCTCCCTCTACGACCATCCTTCGTCATCTCTCTCCCCATATTCCTCTCTCCCCCGACTCTCTTTTACGCCTCTATCCCCCCCCTCTCTAACCCTGCCCATGAGCCCTTTCCCCACTCCCTCTCTCTCTCCAACACCATTCCTATCCCCATCCTCCTTCCTTTCACCGCTCTCCTCCCTCTCCCATTCTCACTTTCTCAAGCTCCCTGCCTTCCCACTCAATCTGAGACCGTTTCTCTCGGTCTAAACTTATTATACGATTCGTTCTCTGCCTCCCCGTCACTAACCCCTCTCTCTATACTCCATGAATGTCCCAAGCCTGCTTCAATTTCACTCCTCTGACCAGCTCGCTTCTGCACTCTACACACTCTCTCACTATCCGTATCTTTCTCAATGTGCTTTTCACTCAGCCCTCTCTTTCACTCTGCCCTCTCCCTTTCTCCAGCATCCTCACTCTCATCCTTTCTCTCTTCCCAATCTCTTTCGCCCGCACTGAACTCGCACCTGACGGATATCCGATAACAAAGCGGCCCACTGTTCCGTTTCCTGGAAAGGCGCCCCCGCAGGACAGGTACGTCCTCGTCACCATTTTCATCATCGCAATCGGGATCGGTCACACTCTCCATTGTAAGTCAGATGCGCGGGGAAAAGAGAACGTATCTTTGGAAATGATGGACGTGTAGAGAGGGAGCAGGTGGGGATTGTCCGGACTGGCACAGGGAGAGAGAGTGAGACAGAAAGAGTGACACGGAGAACCTCATCAATGCCCATACACACACGCCGGGGGTGAGACTCAGAGTGAATCTCCCTATCCACCGTCCCATCACAGACTCCCGGGGTCAGACACAGAAGGAATCTCCCTCCAGACCGCCCCATCACAAACTCCCGGGATCAAGCATAGAGTGAATCTCCCTCCACACCGTCCAATCACACACTCACGGGGACAGGCACAGAGTGAATCTCCCTCCACACAGTCCCATCGCAAACTCCCGGGGTCAGACACAGAGTGAATCTCCCTCCACACCGTCCCATCACACACTCCAGGGGTTCAGACACAGAGTGAATCTCCCTCCACAAGGTCCAATCACACACTAACGGGGACAGACACAGAGTGAATCTCCCTCCACACCGTCCCATCACACACTCCGGGGGTCAGACAAAGAGTGAATCTCTCTCCACACCGTCCCATCACACACCCCGGGGTCAGACACAGAGTGATTTTACCTCCACACTGTCACATCACACACTCCCGGGGTCAAACACAGAGTGAATCTCCTCCACACCGTTCCAGCAAACACTCCCAGGGTCAGACCACAGAAGGAATCTCCCTCCACACCGTCCCATCACACACTCCCGGGGTCAGACACAGAAGAAATCTCCCTCCACACCGTCCCATCACACACTTTGGGGTTCAGACACAGAGTGAATCTCCCTCCACGCCGTCCCATTATACAACCCCGGTTCAGACACGGAGTGAATCTCCCTCCACACCTTTCCATCACCCACCCCCGTGGTCAGACACAGAGTGAATCTCCCTCCACACAGTTCCATCAGATGTTTCTGGTGTCAGGCACAGAGTGAATCTCCCTCCACACCGTTCCAGGAATCACTCACGGGGTCAGACACAGAGTGAATCTCCCTCCACACCGTCTCATCACACACTCACGGGGTCAGACACAGAGTGAATCTCCCTCCACAACGTCTCATCACACTCTTTCGGAATTCCGACACAGAGTAAAGCTCCGTCCACAGCGTTCCAGCAAACACTCCAGGATTCAGACAGAGAGCGAATCTCCCTCCACCTATCCGATCAAACGCAGACGTGATCAGACACGTAATGGGGCTCTCTCCCTTCATCCTTCTGCCCCACTCACCTCTGGAAGGAGACAGCGATTCCATCTTGACGAACTTTGCATTCATGGAAGCATCGCTCAGTCCTCCTGTCGAGGATCCTCTGCGTCTCTGAGCTCAGCGATGGGAAGTAACCGTTGTCAGAGGAAGCCCGTGTTGATACGGGGATCAGAACGACACAAACAAACACCGGATGAGCAGCTGATAAAGAGAGCAGGGGGAGGAGAGAGTTTGTGGAGGAGGGTGATCCAGTGAGTCGAGGGTGGCGGGCCAATGAATAGTGAGAGTGGGGAGATAGGGGGGAGGGAGAGAGATTGGTTTTGCCAGAGAGAGAGAAGTGGGTAACAGGGGGCAGTCTGGTTAGAGAGGGTGAGAGAAGGAGGAGTGTGAGGCGTGACCTGGGAAAGTGCGAGATGGAGACGGCAAACGTGAGATTAGTGAGTGTTGGAGAGGGACTGAGAGACAGAGGGAGTAAAGAAAGGGCGAGCAAACGGGTGAAAGAGAGAGAATAAGAGACGGAATGTGTGGAACGGAGAGGAGAAGAAGGACGAAAGGGAGAGCGGGAAGGGTGAAGAGGGGCTCATGGAAGGGAGGAGTGAAGGAGAGAGAATGACGATGGAGGGAGAGATTTCTCGAATGAGCGGGAGAGAGAGGAAATAATTTGAGCGAGGGGAGTGGGGAGGGAGGGGAGTAGAGAGAGAGGACAGGAGCAAGGAGGTGGAATTGGAGGGACTGTCGGAGGGATTTGTGTCACTATTACAGACCCTCCATGGTCCTGGAGATTTACATCGCCCCGGCGGTTCCTGGTTTGATCATCGGACGCTTCCACTGCTCCGGCTCATCCCTTCTTTCCATGAGAAACCGCGGCCCCGGGACAATCACCCAGGTGCGTGAGTAACCCTGACCCTCCCCCCTTCTCTTGCCGTCTCTGACTGTGTCTCTGTCTCTCCGTGAAGACTCACAAAACCAGGACAAGTACATCCCGGCACTCGGAAAGGTGAGGGCCAGAGTGGAGTCCCCGCCTCCTCCCTCCGCAATTCCCTACCCGCCTTCCGGCTCCTCTGCATCTCTCTCTCCCTCCTCGCTCGCTTTACCTCCCTTCTCCCTTTCTATCCTCACTCTTTACTCAGTTTCTATGTCTCCTGCCTCCCTACCCGCTACGCCGTGTTTATCTCTCTCCATCTCACCCTCTCTGTCTATTCTCCCCCCTCACCGTAACAGCTCTATCTCCCCCTTTCGGTCTCTATAACTCTCTGCATTCTGCCCACACCGTAATATAACAGTAACATCTCTATCCCCCCCCCCCCCCCACACACACACACACACACAATATCTGACCCTCGCTATCTTTATCAGACATTAGCAAGCCAAGGGAACTGGAACATTCCACGGTCATTGGCTCAGGAATGGTGATGAAACCTGGGTCAAGCTTCTACGCTGACTTGGATTTGTTACCTGGTTTTCTGCATCTCAGTTACAGAGAAAGGTTGAACAAATTAGGTCTTTATTCTTTGGAGCGTAGAAGGTTCAGGGGGGACTTGATAGAGGTATTTAAAATTATGGGGATAGATGGAGTTGATATGGATAGGCTTTTTCCATTGAGAGTTGCAGAGATTCAAACAAGTGGACATGAGGACATGATTTGAGAGTTAGGGCGCAAAAGTTTAGGGGTAACAGAAGGGGGAATTTCTTTACTCAGAATGTGGTAGCTGTGTGGAACGAGCTTCCAGTAGAAATGATAGATGAAGGTTCGATATTGTCATGAAAAAATCAATAGGTATATGGACAGGAAAGGAATGGAGGGTTATGGGCTGAGTGCAGGTCAGTGGGATCAGGTGAGATTAAGCGTTCGGCACGGACTAGAAGGACCGAGATGGCCTGTTTCCATGCTGTAATTGTTATAGGGTTAACCTCAAACTCCATGACGCAAAAGCATTCACAGAACACATCAGCTAGGTGGATGAAAACATTAAATTTACACCGGACGCGTCGAGAACAATGGACTGCCTTTTTTAGACTGTGGAGTCCTTATCAAAGGAAATGGACATCTGGATATTGAAGTTTACAGGAAACCAGCACAGACGGATCACCATCTACGGTTTGACTCTGATCACCCATTAGAACATAATTGTTGGTTATCAGAACACGACATCACGGCGCCGAGTGTCAGCCCACCAATATTACAGCTAAAGACAGGGAGCGCAGGTATTTGAGAGACACCTTGAAGGCGTGCGACCACCCGGACTGGCCCTTCGTCAAGACAGCAACAACAAAAATAAACAGCAGTGACGTCAGCCCAGCAGACAGCCGGTGGGAGCAAAGCGAACGGAAAAACAGAGTCTTGCCAAACGAAGCTGGAGCTTCAGAGAAACTCAGAAGGGTTTTCAACAACCACCACTCCCTCTCCACTCCCTCTCCCTCCAACCTACACCCTTCTCTTTCTCACCGTCCCTATATATCTTTTTCAACCAACTTCCTCTCCCTATATCTCTATGTCCTCTCTCTCAAACTCCTGCTATCACCTGTTGACTATCCTGTTCTCTCCCTCTCCAGCTCGTTCCGTCTCTCTACTCTCTCTATCCCTCTGCCTTTCCATCTCACTGTACTCCTTACTGAGCCGTCTCTGAATATCTCTCCTCTTCCTTTCTCCCCTATCCTTTCAACACAACTTTCTCTCTTCCCTCTCTCTCCCCTTCCCACAGAATTTGCTCCTGACGGAAATCTGACGGTTCAAACACACCTCCCAAGGTCAAGCACAGGGTTAAGGTCCCTGCAACTGAAATATCACACATTTAATAGGGTCCAATTCGGTGTGCAGCTCCCTCCACACCGACCCAGCACATACTCCCGGGGTCAGACACCAGGTGGCGCTTCGTCCGCACCGTCCAATCACGCAATCCTTGGTCCACATAGAAACTCAAAGAGGCTCAGCCCGAGAGATCGATATCAGATGGTGAGGAGGAAGTGTAACACGGGACGTCAGCTCTCCCCCATTCTCCCCACAATTCCCTGTGATCACAGAGAAGGAGGTGTTTGGGTGGGAGTGGGTAGTAACGGAGACGTTGGGGCTGTTGGAAATGAGGTCGACAACGGAAAATGGGCATTGGGGAGAGAGGGAATGGCAGAGGCAAGCGGAGGGGTGTAGATCCCACAATGTCGCAAAAACAAAGGGGCTGTTTGTGGACTATAAGAGGACTGGAGACAGGCTGAGCTCTATTGACATCAATGGATTTCGGTAGAGAGGGTGACCAGCTTTAGGTTCCTCGCATTCGCATCACCGAGGATCTAACGCGGACTGTACATCCCAGCTGTGTGGTGAAAAATGCACAACAGCACCTCTTTCACCTCAGACAGTAGACGAAGTTTGTTATGGGTCCCCAAATCATTAGACCTTTCCACAGGGACACAATAGGGAGCATCCTAAGTGGATGCATCACTGCCTGGTCTGGGTCCCCAAAACATTAGCACTTTCCACAGGGACACAATAGGGAGCATCCTGAGTGGATACATCACTGCCTGGTATGGGAACCGT
The DNA here is from genome assembly GCF_048418815.1 of Hemitrygon akajei. Lineage (NCBI taxonomy): Eukaryota > Metazoa > Chordata > Chondrichthyes > Myliobatiformes > Dasyatidae > Hemitrygon > Hemitrygon akajei. The sequence continues at coordinate 798,280 of NW_027331932.1, forward strand.
ATTTCTCTCAATCGCAGGACTCTTCAGAGAGCGGTGTTGACAGCCCAGCGCATCTGTAGATGTGAACTTCCCACGATTCAGAACATTGACAGAGGCAGGTGTGTAAAAGGGGCGTGATGGATTCTCGGGGACCCGAGTCACCCCAACAACCAACCCTTCCAGCTGCTACCATCTGAGAACGTGTAGCACAGCAACAAAAACACAGGACCAACATGATCCGTGAGAGCGTCTTCCGTCAGGCCGTCAGACTGATTAATTCACGCTGATACAACTGAATTTCCAATTTATATTGACTGTCCTGTTGTACACAATGTTTATTACAAATTGCTATAAATTGCACATTCCATATTTAGACGTAACCTAAAGATTTTTACTCCTCATGTATATGAAGCATGGATGTAATAACCTCAATTTAATTCAATTGACGGGGACGGGGAGGGGTGTAGATGAGGGTGAAGGTGACGGAGATGGGGAGGGGTGTAGATGAGGGTGAAGGTGACGGAGATGGGGAGGGGTGTAGATGAGGGATAAGGTGACGGAGATGGGGAGGGGTGTAGATGAGGGATAAGGTGACGGAGACGGGGAGGGGTGTAGGTGAGGGATAAGGTGACGGAGATGAGGAGGACTGTAGAGTGGACCGGGAATTTCCGAGGACATCTTCAATCCCTCACTGCTGCAGACGAAATTTCCCCCCACTTGAAAATGCCGACATTGACACCATGCCCGAGAAGGGTGGGGTGAGCTTCCTCAACTACACTTGCCCAGTGACACTCACAATGCTGTGATTAAGCGCTTTGAGAGTCGGGTCATACCCAGAGTTAACCTCTTCTCCAGCAAGGACGTGGACACGCTGCACCCTGACGATGAGCACAATAGGTCTACATCCGATACGACCCTGTTCGCTCCCCACTGGTCACTGGACCACCTGGACAATACAACACCGGGCAGCTGTCCTCCTCATCGGGAAACCTCAGTCAGTGCAGATCGGCAGTGAAATCCCCGATCTACAGATAGTGCTGAGGAAGCAGAGAGGCTACAAAATGTTCCAGAGAGATTGAGAGAATGGGGAAAGAAGCGGCGGATGGATCACAGTGTCGGGATGTGTATGGTCATGCACTTTGGTGGTGGAAATAAAGACACAGACTGTTTTATAAATGGAGAGAGAATTCAAACACTTGAGATACAAAGAAACTTGGGAGTCCTTGTGCTGGATTCGCTGAAGATGAATTTGCAGGGGGTGTCGGTGGCGAGGAAGCCAAATGCAATGTAGCATTCATATCGAGAGGATTAGAATACAAAAGCAGGGATGTAAAGTTGAGGCTTTATAAAGCACTGGTGAGGTCTCACGGAAGATTGTAAGCAGTTCCGGGTCCTTTACCTAATCCGGCCGGATGTGTTTGCATTGGGGAGGGTTGAAAGGAAGTTCACGGAAATGATTCCGGGATTGAAACGGTTATCAAACCAGGGGAGTTTCATGGCTGAGACTGAAGAATGATGGAGCGTGAGGAGGTGGGAGGGTGGTGCTTAGTGTTGTTGAAACCGATTAAATGCTTATAAGCCTCGGTAAAGTAGATTTCGAGAGAGGTTTCCCTCTGCTGGGAGAGTCTAAGGCCAGTGGGCGCACATAAAATAGTGGGACGTCATTTTATAATGCAGATTAGGAGAATTTCTTTCGCCTTACTGGGATGGACCTATGGAATCTGTTGCCACAGCAGACTGTGAAGGTTAACGTTTAATATTTAAGGAAAAGGTTGAGAGAATCTTGATTAGTCAGGTCATGTCGGGATACAGGGAGACGGCAGGAGATCGGGGCTGAGAGGGAAATGGTTCGGCCATCATGAAATGGCGGAGCAGACCCGATGGGCCAAAGAGCTTAATTCTGCCTCTCTATCCTATGATCGTATTTGAAGTTCCTGTGTTGCTGAGTGTCAGCATCTCAGAGGATCTACATTGGGCATGTAAACACGAAGAAAGTTTCTTCATCGGCAGGCATCCAAGATTCGGAACCTCCATTCCAAGGAGTGTAGTTAGCTGTCATTTTCCCTTTAAGGCTCCGAGTGCCAATTATTGCCTGGCAGCAGTTAAAGGGCTCGTGCTGTATTAGCATTTCTAACGCTACAGTTTGTGATCTAATCTTTGAATTCTGTCTCCGTCGTCTTGTTCATTTCGACTCTGAGTCTGAGTGTATTCCAGACCATAATCTGCACTTCCCTTCACCGTCACCCATAGCTCTCTCATTACAGAAGGTGCTGCAACGTCAGGAGATTGAGAAGATTTTGCCTTTTACTGAATACCAGGAAATGTTTACAGATGGACGTTGGGAGCATTCTGACTTGTAGCATCGCCGTCTGGTGTGGAGGCTGCGGGGATATGGCCGAAACCCAGAGGAGTGAGTTATGGTGGGAGGGAGGGAAGGTTGAGACTTTATTCCGTCGACAGTAGTTTAAATTTACAGAGTTGCATAAACCTCGCAAGGGACAGAGTCACCGGAGGGTGCAGAGGTATGGAGACTCAACCATCGTCAAAGGCACCACCTTCCCCATCATCGAGGACATCTTCAAGATGCGATGCCTCGAGAAGGGGGCATCCATCAGCGAGGCCCCTCACCCTGGGACAAGCACTCTGCTCAATACCACCATCGGGCAGGAGGTAGAGAAGCCTTAACACTCAACGCTTCGGAAACACCTCCTTCCCCTCCAGCACCACGTTTTCCAATGGATGTGCACCATCTCCAAATTTTTCAGGTTTTTATTTTATTTATTTTTTTTGCAATTTACATTGATTCTACATCTTTGCGCCGGATCGATGCTGCAAAACAACAAATTCCAGGTTATATAAGTTTCAGATAATAATTGAAATAGCGATTCCTATGGCAAACATCCGATCGGGTGGACAGGACACTTGGCACGCTGGTCTTCACCAGTCACACTGAGTACAGGAGTCGGGAGGTCACGTTGCCGTGGTACAAGACGTCGGTGAGGCCGCCCTGCTTTAGGAAAAATGCAAGTGAACTGGATATATTGCACAGGGAGTTCTACGGGGATATTGCCGGAACTCGGAGGACTGAGTTATTGTGGGAGGGAGGGAAGGTTGGGACTTTATTCCATGGAGCGTAGTTATAAACATATAGAGTTCAATAAACCTGAGAGGGGCACAGACAGAGGGAATGTGCACAGACTTTCACCCAGGGTTGGGTTATCGAGAACCAGACGGCACAGGATTGAGGTGAGGGTGAGTGGAAAACAGAAAGAGAGAGAGAGAGAGAGATCAGGGAGACCGCGGCTTTAGATTAAACGGGGAGGTAGAGAGTTCCTGAGGAGGGAAGGGGAGAGAGGTGAAAGAGGAGTGCAGAGGGAGCAGAGAAAGTGCGGGCGGAGAAAGTTCCAGGGAATAAGGGGAGCTGAGGGGTAGAGGGAGCGGGGAAGAGCGGGACGGAGGGAATGGCGAGAACGAAGGGGATAGACGGCGAGAGGGGTTTGTCGGTGTCTGGTGCGGAGAATATGATGGCGACAAGAGGAGGAGATGGAGTAGGAGGGAGGGGCAGAGAGGGTGGGGAGGGAATTTGACAGGATTTAGGAGTGAGAGTGAAGGGGAGAGAAGGAGAAAATGGGGGTAGTCACTTGATTCATGTCTTCTCCACTGGCTGTTGACAGAGATCCTGGATCTTTTCAGGAACATCCGGGAACAAAGCTGCCGACCTCTCGCAGATGAAACTCCAATTACCATCACAAGGGTTACTCCTTACGCACTGACTGCAGACGGGCGATTCAGAGGACCCCTTGTACAGGAGACTGTGGCCCACATTCCTATCCAGGAAGGTTAAACAATTCCATCAGAGAAAAAAATACAGCTGCAGTAGAGAACCCGAGCGGAGACCGCCCCCAAGCTAATCCCATTATTTCGATCTCTCCAAATTGCCTGTGTGAGCCCCCAAAATCATCCCACTCAACCACTCTCTCTCCAGAGCTCCGTACCGGTACCCAGAAAAATACCACGGTCCCAGTGTCTCCCCACGATCCTGAGTCAGTTCCCTAACTAATTGTACTGACCAAATGTCTCCCCACAATCCTGAGTCAGTTCCCTAACTAATCGTACTGACCCGATGTTTCCGCACAGCCCCGTATCCCCCAAACTAATCCCACCGAACCGCTTTCTCACCACAGTCCCCTTTCAGTCCCCAAACTCATCCCACTCAACCACTCTGTCCCCACGGCCCCGGGCCGGTACCCAGAAAAATACCACGGTCCCAATGTCTCCCCACAATCCTGCGCCAGTTCCCTAACTAATTGTACTGACCCGATGTTTCCCCACAGCCCCGTAGCCCCCAAACAAATCCCACCAAACCGCTTTCTCACCACAATCCCCTTTCAGTCCCCCTACGAATCGAACAGGCCCACCCTCCCACCCCTGATCTGTTTCAGTCCCCGAACAAACCCCACGGTCCCATCGTTTCCCCACAGACCTATGGCTGTCCCGAAATGAATCCCACTGTTCCACAATCTTTCCTCAGCCCTGTGTGGTTCCAGGTTCATCTCGTTGCCCCTTCCTCTACCCAGACCTTCGTGTCCGTCTCCCGACATATCCCACTACACCGCGCTCTCCCCATCGCCTCTGGTACGCCTCCAGACTTATACCACTGGCACCCTCTCCCCCACATCGTTGCCTCAGTTCGCAAACTAATTCCGTTAATCCCACTGTGTGCCACCGCCCTGCATCGGTCTCCAAACTACTCCAGTTGTCCTACTCTCACCCCTCAGATCCGTGTCGTTCACCAAACTATTCCCACTGTTGCTCCCTCTCCTCACAGCCCAGCAACTATCTCCAAAATGATCCCACTGCACCGCGCTGTCCTCACTCACATGCGTCAGGGCCAAAATAATATCTGTCACTGATCACTCCCCACTGCCTCCTGGCAGTTTCCGAAATATTCCCACTGCAGTGTCCTTCCCCGACAGACACAGGTCGGCCCCAAAATGTTCCCATTGTACCACGCTAACCCCTACCAACGTACAGTCTACAAACAAATCTCAATGCCCCTCCCTTTTACGACAAAACTACTTCAGTCCGTAAACTAATCCCATTTTCTCCCGTCAGGGCTACGTCAATAACCAATTTTCACCCCACAGATTAGTGATAACCTCACCCGTTTTCGCATTTTTCAATCCAGAATCCAGAGTTGATGTCCAGAAGATTGTGGGATACAAAGAGCTGGGAAGGTAAATTTACTTGATTAATGCCAAGAAATGAAAACGATCTACGTACCTTCTCTCTATTGATTATAACCGGAATCTGTGATGGTACGGTGTGGAGGGAGATTCACTTTGTGTCTGACTCGGGGAGTGTGAGATGGGACGGTGGGGAGGGAGATACACTCTGTGTCTGATCCCGGGAGTGTGTGTTGGGGCGGTGGGGAGGGAGATTCACTCTGTGTCGGACCCCTCGAGTGTGTAATGATTCCTGTGTTACTGTGGGAGCTTCTCGTACTGTGACACATACCGCTTCATCGCTTGAATTGATTTCCAGCAGCCTTGAATGACGATTTGAACATTCTTGAATCGCTTTTTCGAAAGATGTTTCAAACGTGGATACGTAATAACTCCGGTCTTTATTTGTGACCCAGTTCTTGGAACACATTTGCTCTGAAAATCAGGGACAAGGAACAGTGACACAAAGAGTGAATCTCCCTTCACACTTCCCAATCACACACACCCGGGGTGACACACAGATTTACGATCCCTGCGTCCGATCACACACTAACACGGTCAGATGTAGACTGAATCTCCCTCTCCACGGACCATCACACACTCCAGGCGTCAGGCGTGGAGTGAAGCTCCGTGCACACTGTCTTTTATAAACGCCCGGGGTCAGACGTGGAGTGAAGCTCCGTGCACACTGCCTTTTATAAACGCCCGAGGTCAGACGTGGAGTGAGGTTTCTTGCACACCGTCCGGTTACACTCTTCCGGAGACAGTTTCTGTGTGTTACTCCTTGCACACTGTCCCATCACAGACTCCCAGGGTCAGGCACAGAGTGAATCTCCCTCCACTCCGTCCCGTCACACACTCCCGGGGTCAGACACTCTCCCGGGGTCAGACACAGAGTGAAGCTCCCTCCACAACGTCCCATCACTCACGTCCCGAATCAGATACAAACTGAAGCTGTCTCTCCACGATCCCATCACACTCTCCCGGATTCAGACGCAGAATGAATCCTCCGCTGCACCGTCTCGTCACACACTCCCGGATTCAGAGTGAAACTCTCTTTCCACGGTGCCATAACACACTTCAGGTGTCAGACATGGTGTGTCTCTGGGCAGTACCCCATCACACAAACCCACTGTCAGACACAGAGTGAAGCTGGATCCATAGCGTCCCATCAGACATTCCCGGAGTGAGGCAAAGAGTGAAGCTGTAATGTTACATTTCATAGACCCGTGGTCAGACACAGAGTGAATCCACCTCCACAATCTCCCATCAAACTTTCCTGGATTCAGTGATAGAGTGAAACTTCCTCCACGCGGCCCCATCACACACTCACCGGGTCAAACACAGAGAGAATCACCCTACATTCCATATCTTCACACACTCCTGATATCAAGCACAGAGTGACGCTTCCTCTCCATGCCTGCCCTGTGATGAAGAGCGGGTGAAAGATGCCTCACCTCTTCTGCTGGTCAACAATTCACAGAAATGGTGTCGGAGTTCGCTGTGCATTTGTTTAAGAACGGACAGGTTAGAGTTGAGCGCAGAAAGCTTCGATTGAAGGGTTGAGTTTAACTCATGGTAGTTCTGGTCGGAGGTGATCTGAGGCTGACGATTCTGTGACACTGAGAGAGATGGTGAAGGATGTTTAGCGTTTACAGTGACACGTGAGTCAGCGTCACGCTACCGAACGGGTCACAGTGAGTGTTGTGTCAGTGTCACGGTGAAGGGTGTCACAGTGAAGGATGTGCTTGTGCCACAGTGAGAGGCGTCGGCGTCACCTTGAGGGGCGTGTCTGTGTCACTTTGAGGGCCATGTCAATGTCCCGGTGATTGTTTTGTTGATGTTACAATGGGGTTATGTGTAAGTATCGTGCGGGACATGTTCGAGTGCCGGTGTCACTGTGTTAGTTGTTTCTGTACCCTGGCAAGAGGTGTGCCGGATCACAGTGAAGTGTATCTCGATGTCACAGCGAGGGAAATGTCAGTGTGAGGGGCGTGGTGATGTCACGGTTGTTGGAGTATCTGTGTCATGGTGTGGCGTGTGTCTGTGTCACGGTGAGAGGCATGTCATGGGTACGGTAGGTGTGACGGTGTCACGCTGAGGTGTGCGTCGATGAATGTTTCTCTGTGAATTTCGGTGTCGCTATCACTGTGAGGGTTTGCCTGTGTCAGGGTGAGGTGTGGATAATTGCCTCAGTGAACGGTGCATCGGCGGTATGATGAGGGGTGATACCGTCTCGGTAAGGGGTGTTACAATGACGTGTGAGTCTTTGTCACGGTTCGGAGCTGGACGGGTAACGTTGAGGAGCGTGTTGGTGTCACACTGAGTGGTGTCTCAGTGTCACGGTGAAGGTCGTGTCGGTATCCCTGTGGTGTTTCCCAGTAACAATTTATTTAGAACCTACTTCCACCGTGGGTCGAGAGCCCGGCAACAATCACGATAATGACGGACGTAAAGGGACGCCACAGGCAGATCCTCCGGTTCGATCTATTTCCCATGTTCTCTTTCAGTGTGTGGGTGAATTCAGCCGTGTCCCCCACTGGGATCCCCTTCCACCCACCAGCCGCGGTCTCTCCTCCCACCACGATCACCCCTCCCTCTCTCAATCCCAGTTACATTGAGCCTCATCGCTGAGAGTCCAAATCCCTTGACTTCCCAGGGCAGACAAGCGTCTCTCTGATTCCAGAGATTTTGTCACGTCTCCCGAATGTGATCGATTAAGTTGGAACCCTGGGTGTTTGATGGGTCCCTCAGGGGAGGCTTATCCGGAGGATGATGATACATGGGATCCGCGGGGAATTGGCCGTCCGGATTCAGAGTTTAGTATTTTTCGGCGTCACGGTGAGGTGGGAATCGGTGTCACGGTGGGAGCTGTGTCCCTGTCAAGATGAGGGAAGCGTCAGTTTCACGGTGAGGGGCGTGACAGTGTCACGGTGAGGTACGTGCGGCTATCACGGTACATTACGTTTCAGTGTCATGGTGAGGGACAGTTGTGACAGGTTGAGCGGCGTGGACGAGGCACTCTGAGGCTTTAGCTAACGTTTTATTCCACACTCCCAGCTTACGGTCTGATTCCAACCGAAGTCCGTTCGACTCACCATGGATCGAGAGCCCGACCACGATCGCGAAGAGGACGAACGTAATTAGAGAGACTAGACAGATCTTATGGTACGGTGTAATTCCGATGTTCTCGTTCGCCTCCTGTTTATGCGGACCTGTGGAGAGACGATTCAGATAAACAGATGGAGAAGATGGTGAGAGTGAGAGGGGAGCGATAGGGGTAAAATGTGAGAGAATGGGGGGAAGGAAAACGAGAAGGGAACGGAGACAGGGAATGACTGCATAAAAAGAGGAAGCGATGTTATGAGTGAAGGGTGAGTGTAATGTGCGAGAGAGACAGTGAAAGAATGGGGAAGAGAGGGAGAGTGAGGGAAGGAAAAATGGGAGAGAGTGGGAAGAGACAAAGGGAGCGAGAGAGGATAGGGTACAAAAGAGTTTATTGAGAGATTGTCAGGGGTTTATTATTTTTCGTTGCTCTATTATTGTTCGCCCGCGTTTGTCCTTTTTCACGAATGAGATAAATGACGTTCTTGTGGGCATTACAATGTTGAGGGGATTTTCGTGGACTCCATTGTGCATTTTTGTTTTGTGGCTGCTGACAAGGATCAGGGCGGTACGGCCACGTGATGATAAGCGCAGCGCTTTATGGTACCAGCGACCCGGGTTCAATTCCCGCCGCTGCCTGCAAGGAATTTCCAATTTCTCTCCACGAGCGAGTAGATTTCCGCCGGGCGCTCTGGTTTCCTCCCACAGTCCAAAGACATACCGGTAAGTTGGTTAATTGGTTATTGTAAATTGAACAGTCAATAGAAAACGGAATAATTCGGAGAATTGTTGAGCAGCGCGGCCTGAATGGCCGGAAGTGTCTGTTCCGAAATGTTTTTCAGTAAAAAATAAAACAAAATGTATTTTGAGAAAAAAGGGAAAAGATGGTGGGAAATGGTATACATATGCATCCGGACCATTCGGTGTTTGTGAAGGGTGTGATTGACCTGGATGCAAATAGCGATGGATAGATGTAAAATCTCAGACGACACAAAACATTGGCGGTGTTGTGGACAGTGCGGAATATCGCCAATAGATTCGGTGGGGTATGGATCAGTTGTAGATCTGTGTGGAAAATGGCAAACGGCGTTTAGCTCAGCTAAGTGTGAGGTATTTTCCTTTGGGGCGTTAAATGTGAAGGGACAGGAGACAGTTAACGACAGAACAAACTGTCGACAGGGAAAGGGATCTCGGATTGATCACGCGGTTCAATGGAGAGATAAAGAGTTGACTATAGACGGGCCTTTGACAAAGTCTTTCTCATGGGAGATCCATTCACAAGATTTTGATGACTGGGATTCACAGTGAATTGGGAATTAAGTTTCCGTACTGGCTTGTCCACAGAACCCAGAGGCCGGCGGACGTCCGTGACTGGCGGTGTTGCCCACGGATCCGCACTGGGAACTCTGCTGTCTGTGGACAAGACCTGTGAGAACCTGGACATTTAACAAGGCTTTGTGTGTTTATAACATCCGGCATCGTAGACCAGCCAGAACAGCACAGGGACAGGCCCTTCGGCCGGCAACGCTGGTTTTAGACATTTCACATTTGTGAATGATACACTCTGTTACTCTTATGAGCTTGTGCTATATCTGAGCATTTTGCCTACCAAGATACAACATTTTACGTTTGTCCGGGTTAAACACCATCTGCCATTCCTCCATCCCATATCAGAAACCGATCCATGTCCTACGGAATTCGTTGCAGGTCCTCTAAACGAACACAACACCCATCAATGTATCATCCGCAAACATACCAAACCACACATCTACATTTTCATCCAAATCGTTCATATATATATATATGTATAACCATATAACAATTACAGCAAGGAAACAGGCCATCTCGGCCCTTCTACTCCGTTCCGAAAGCTTACTCTCACCTGTTCACTCAGCCCATATCCCTCCATTCCTTTCCTGTCCATATACCGATCCACTTTACTTTAAATGGCAACATCGAACCTGCTTCCACCACTTCCACTGGAAGATCGTTCCACACGGCTACCACTCTCTGTGTAAAAATGTCCCGTCAAAACTTTTGCTCCTTAACTCTCAACTCATGTCCTCTTGTTTGAATCTCCACTGTTTTCAATGAAAAAATAAACCTATCCACGTCAACTCTATCTATACCTCTGGTAATTTTAAAAACCCCTATCAAGTCCCCCCTCAACCTTCTACGATCCAAAGAATAAAGGCCTAACTTGTTCAAACTTTCTTTGTAACTTAGGTGCTGAAACCCAGGTAACATTCTCGTAAATCTCCTCTGTACTCTCTCTATTTTGTTGACATCTTTCCTATAGTTCGGAGACCAGAACTGTGCACAATACTCGAAATTTGTCCTCCCCAATGCCTTGTACAATTTTAACATTACATCCCAAATCCTATACACAATGCTCTGATTTATAAAGGCCAGCATACAAAAAGCTTTCTTCACCACCCTATCCACATGAGATTCCACCTTCAGGGAACTGTGCACCATTATTCCTAGATCACTCTGTTCTACTGCATTCCTCAAAGCCCTACCATTTACCAGGGCTATTTTGATTAGACCTATCAAAATTTAGCACCTCAAACCTATCAGTATTAAACTCCATCTGCTATCTTTCAGCACACATTTCTAACTGGCCCAAATCTCCCTGCAAGCTTTGAAAACCTGTTTCACTATCCACAACGCCACCTATCTTAGTATCGTTTGCATACTTACTAATCCAATTTACCACCCCATCATCCAGATCATTAATGTATATGAGAAGCAACATTGGACCCAATACAGATCCCTGAGGCACACAAGGTCACCGGCCTCCAACATGACATACAGTTATCCACCAATACTCTCTGGCATCTCCCATCCAGCCACCGTTGAATACATTTTACTGCTTCAATATTAATACCTAACAGTTGAATCTTCCTAACTAAGCTTCCGTGTGGAACCTTGTCAATTACTTACTGTAGTCCATAGAGAAAACATCCACTGCTTCACCGTCGTCAACGTTCCTAGTTACCTTTCAAAAAATTCACTAAGATTTGTCAAACATGAAGTTCCACTCACAAATCCATGTTGACTGTTACTAATCAAACCCTGTTTATCCAGATAATTTGAAGTAATCCATATATACATCACAGATAGGAGAGATCCCACCCACATCCATAGGCACAGGTCACTTCATTAGAGTAGGACAAGGTTACTCAATCACAGAATGCAGAATAAAGTGTCAAAATTACAGTGAAATTGTAGTGCAGAAGGACTTTAAATTTCAAGAGCAGCGAAGAGGAAGATTTGATGTCAAGAGCACATCTTATCGTACTAGGGGTCCGTTCAATAGTCTGATTACTGTAGTGTAGAAGCTGTCCTTGAGCCTCCTGATACATGCTTTCGCATTTTCCCTCCGATGGGAGGGTGCAGTAGACAGAATGTCCGGGGACCCTTGATGATGCTGGGTGCTTTATCGAAACATCGAAACAGCGCTATGTGTAGAAAGAGTTCATGGAGGGGAAGCTGGTTTCGGAGCTGGGCTCAGCTCTTTCCACAACGCTCTGCAGTTTCCAGCGGTCATGGGCGGAGCAGTGTTCATATTTTCAGTAAGGAACCAGGGCGTTTCATGAGAACAGGGAAGTTGACATTGTGAACAGAGAAGAAAATAAGACTTTTTTTTCAACATGATAGACTACTCCGTGTAATGGTATGGGCCCCAGGGGAACTTGATTGACTGATATGTCCGGATTGATAGGCATAATGGATGCTTGACAAGTCCCGTATCAAAATCCAGATGGTAGATCACTCTGGAAGATAGAAGAGAGGAATGTAGAGAGAGAAGAATTGGAGCAGTGAGATTGGGCGGGAGAGGGAAAGATAGGGAAAATAGACCAGAGAAGGGGGAAGGAGATGACAGGTGACGTGAGACCCAGGTAGATTTTTCGGGCGGATTTGACTGTGGAGGACAGACCAGGAACTGGCACTAGATGTACCATACAGAGGCTTGAACAAGGCTATTAACAAGGGCTCAGATGAGAGACTGGTGTGAGGATGTTTTGGAACCGAAGCAGATCTCTCTGACCGATTTCATTAAGGAGGACTGCTCAGTCCGAGGTGCTGGATGTAATGTACATAGAATTTAACAAGAACCCAGATGGTATACCGCCCTGGGGATGGTGTGCGACGCAGGGAGGGATGGTTGATTCGGTATATATTTGGCTCAGCGATATGGGACAAAGTTTAGAGTTGCAGTCCATTTCTCAGACTGGAATCCCGTCACTAGCGTTGCCCAAGGGTGGTCGGTGGTGGGACCAGTGATCTTTGTCAATTATATCGACCATTTGTTGCAGATTATACAATACACGGTAGGTGAGCTTGCAGACGACATTAATGTTGATGGCGTTTTAAACAGTGAAGACAGTTACCTCTTACAGTGGGATCTCGATTCGCCGGGGAAGTCGGCTGAACAGGAGCACTTGCAATTTAGTTGGAACTATCGTATTTCAGGAGGGCAAACAACAGGGTAGGACTTGCACGGTCAAAGTGAGGAAACTTGCGATATGTTAAAGAACGGAAGGACGCAGGGCTACAGGTACACGGTTCCTAGAAAGTGGAGTCACAGGTACAGGGACCGTTGAGAGTGTTGCAAAACAGAGGGACCCTGAGGAACAGAGACCATCCAGCAGAGTACAGAAACAGGCCTACAATGTTGTCCCGAATGCACTCCTTCTGGTATGATAATTTCGACTTTGGAAAAAGGAACTGTCTGTCTACTCAGTCTATGACTTTTGTGATCTTAGAAACCTCTGTCGGATCTCTCGTTCAACATCTTCGGAGGTTATCCAAGGCCTTCGAATCCTCTCAACAATGTGGTGAACAAAATTAGGTATAATATTCCGGATGCAGCCTTAACAGTCATTTTGATGAAGTTGCAACATAACTTCTGACTATTGAAACCAGTGTCCTCAATGATAAAAACATGCGTGTAATATACCTGCTTAACACAGATCTGTCAGTGGGTGATCATCTGGGGGACAGTGATCACCGCTCCCTGACCTTTAGCATTATCTTGGAAAAGGATAGAATCAGAGTGGACATGAGAATATTTAAATGGGGAAGGGGAAATTATGAGGCTATAAAGATAGAAATTGCGGGTGTGAATTGGGATGATGTTTTTGCAGGGAAATGTACTATGGACATGTGGTCGATGTTTAAGGATCTCTTGCAGGATGTTAAGGATAAATTTGTCCCGGTGGGGAAGATAAACAATGGTTGACAAGTGAAGTGGAAAATCTAGTCAGCTGGAAGAAGGCAGCATACATGAGGTTTAGGAAGGAAGGATCACATGGGTCTATTGAGGAATATAGGGTAGCAAGAAAGGAGCTTAAGAAGGGGCTGAGAAGAGCAAGAAGGGGGCATGAGAAGGCCTTGGGGAGCAGGGCAAAGGAAAACACCAAGGCAGTCTTCAATCCTTCAATGTGAAAAACAAAAGGATGACAGGAGTGAAGGTAGGACCGATTAGAGATAAAAGTGGGAAGTCGTGCCTGGAGGCTGTGGAAGTGAGCGAGGTCCTCAATGAATACTTCTCTTCGGTGTTCACCAATGAGAGGGAACTTGATGACGGTGAGGATAATATGAGTGAGGCTGATGTTCTGGAGCATGTTGATATTAAGGAAGTGGAGGTGTTCGAGTTGTTAAAATACATTAGGACGGATAGGTCCCCGTGGCCTGACGGAATATGCCACAGGCTCCTACACGAGGTAACGGAAGAGATTTCTGAACCTCTGGCTAGGATCCTTATGTCCTCGTTGTCCACGGGAATGGTACCGGAGGATTGGAGGGTGGCGAATGTTTTTCCTTTGTTTAAAAAGGTTAGTAGGGATAGTCCAGGTAATTATAGACCAGTGAACCTTATGTCTGTGGCGGGAAAGCTTTTGGAAAAGATTCTCAGAGATATGATCTATGGGCATTTAGAGGATCATTGTCTGATCAGGGACAGTCAGCATGGCTTTGTGAAGGCCAGGTCGTGCCTACCACGCCTGACAGAGTTATGTGAGGAGGTGACCAGACATATAGATGAGGGTCGTGCAGTGGATGTGATCTACATTGAGTTTAGTAAGGCATTTGGCAAGGTTCCACACAGTAGGCTTATTCAGAAAGTCAGAAGGCATGGGATCCAGGGAGGTTTGGCCAGGTGGATTCAGAACAGTCTTGCCTGCAGAAGGCAGAGGGTTGAGGTCGAGGGAATGCCTTCAGATTGGAGGGTTCTGTCTAGTGGTGTGCCACAAGGATCTGTTCTGGGACCTCTACTTTTTGTGATTTTTATTAACGACCGTGATGTGGGGGTGGAATGGAGGGTTGGCCAGTTTACAGACAACACAAAGGTTGGTTGTGTTGTAGATAGTGCAGAGGATTGTCGAAGATTGCAGAGAGACGTTGATAGGATGCAGAAGTGGACTGAGAAGTGGGAGATGGAGTTCAACCCGGAGAATTGTGAGGTGGTACACTTTGGGAGGACAAACTCCAAGGCAGAGTGCAACGTAAATGGCAGGACACTTGGATGTGTGCAGGAGCAGAGGGATCTGGGGGTACGTGTCCACAGATCCCTGAAAGTTGCCTCACATGTACATAGGGTAGATAAGAAAACTTATGGGGTTTTAGCTTTCATAAATCGAGGGATAGAGTGTAGGAGAAGCGATGTAATGACGCAGCTCTATTAAACTCTGGTTAGGCCATACTTGGAGTACTGTGTCCAGTTCTGGTCGCCTCAGTATAGGAAGGATGTGGAAGCATTGGAAAGGGTACAGAGGAGATTTACCAGGATGCTGCCTGGTTTAGAGAGTGTGCATTATGATCAGAGATTAAGGGAGCTAGGGCTTTTCTCTTTGAAGAAAAGGAGGATGAGAGGAGACATGATAGAGATGTACAAGATATTAAGAGGAATAGGCAGAGAGGACAGCCAGCGCCTCTTCCTTAGGGCACCACTGCTCAGTACAAGAGGACGTGGCTTTAAGGTAAGGTGAGGGAAGTTCAAGGCGGATATTAGAGGAAGGTTTTTCACTCAGAGAGTGGCTGGTGCGTGGAATGCACTGCCTGAGTCAATGGTGGAGGCAGATACACTCGTGTAGTTTAGGAGACTACTAGACAGGTACATGGAAGAATTTAAGGTGGGGGGTGGTTATATGGGAGGCAGGGTTTGAGGGGTCGGCACCTACCCTTTCCAATGAACACACATCCTTCCTATAGTGAGGCGACCAGAACTGGACACAGTACTCCAAGTGTGGCCTAACAGTTTCACAGATCTGCATCATTACCCGTGACTCTTAAATTCTATCCCTCGACTTATGAAAGATAACACTCAGTAAACTTTCTTAACTAACCTATCTACCTGTGAGGCAACTTTCAGGAATCTGTGGACATGTAATCCAAGTTCCCTCTCTCCTCCACACTACCAAGTATCCTGCCATACACTTTGTACTCTGCCTTGGAGTTTGTCCTTCCAAAGTGTACCACCTCACACTTCTCCGGGTTGAACTCCAACTGCCACTTCTCAGCCCATTTCTGTATCCTGCCAATGTCTCTCTACAATCTTCAACAATCCTCAACACTATCTACAACACCACCAACCTTTGTGTCGTCTGCAAACTTGCCAACCCACTCTTCTAACCCCACATCCAGGACATTAATAAAAATCACAAAACGTAGAGGTACCAAAACAGATCCTTATGGGACACCACGAGTCACAATCCTCCAATCTGAATGTACGCCCTCCACCACGACGCTTTGCCTTCTGCAGGCAAGCCAATTCTGAATCCAGCTGACCAAACCTCACTGGATCCCATACCTGCTGACTTTCTGTATAAGCCAACCACGTAGTATTTCAGGAAGACAAGCCAGGAT
Source organism: Hemitrygon akajei (assembly GCF_048418815.1). Classification (NCBI taxonomy): domain Eukaryota; kingdom Metazoa; phylum Chordata; class Chondrichthyes; order Myliobatiformes; family Dasyatidae; genus Hemitrygon; species Hemitrygon akajei. The sequence goes on from NW_027331932.1 coordinate 814,461, forward strand.
GGACATTCACAGTGAAGAGGATGAACCCCGTGGAGTGTTATAGCATAGAAGGACCCAGGGATACTGGAAAATGGTTCCCAGAAAATTAGGTCAATGTTAGATAGGGCGGTGAACGAGTCTAGAGGTCACTTTGCAGTTGTGCACGACGTAGGGTAGGCGCACCTTGGAGTATAGTGTTCAGGTTTTGTCCACCTGCTCTAGGTGAAATGCCACTGAGCAGCAAAGTTTGCAGAGGGAGCTTTACGGGGATATTCCCGAGAATCGAGGGACTGAGTTATGGAGATAATTCGGGCAGGTTAGGATTTTATACCTTGGAATTCATGGGTGACCTTACAGAGGTTTATAAAACCAAGTGGGGAAAGACAAGGTGAATGCGCAGAGCCATTTTCTATAGACTTGGAGAATTGGGGAACAGAGCGCACAGTTCTGAGGTGACAGCAGAAAGAGATTTAACTGCGGACCAGAGTGACATATTTTTTAAGCAGACGGTGCTCCGTCTATGGAACGTACTGCCAGGGAAATGGTCGATGCAGAATGATTATCACAATATAGCACGTTTAGCACGTGACCCCTTCAAAACGTGAACTCTGACCTGCCTGAGCAGTCATTGGCATTTTTCCTGGTCTCGGCGCCATAGGAGGATTTTCTTCCTGAGCGATGGGAATTTCATTTTGGCGAATGTTCAGCTGAGAGTAGGTAGGGTCCAGACCATCTGGAACAGAATGGAAGGGAATGTGAGAGAGAGACAAATCAAGGGCACGAGACGGGTAGAGAATGGTGAGACGGAGTGAGAGACAGGGAGAAAATCTGAAGAAGATGAGGATGTGAGCAGAGAAAGACGTGCAGACGGAGCAGCAGATGAATGGATGGAGAGGGGGGAAATAGGGTGAGAGATGAAGGCGCTCGGCTGGAGACTGGGAGAGAATGGGGAGACAGAACGAGGAGAAGAATTCAACAGGCAGTGTGGATGGAGAAGAAGGAAAGGGACGGGTTGCACCTTAACAGGCGGGGGACCAGCGTTCTGACAGGCAGGTTTGTCACTGCCACACGGTTGTGGTTAAACTAGTAAGTGGGGGAGGAGAGGGTACGAACTCGAAATATAAGGATACAGTTAAAGAGAAAGAGTGAAACAGAAAACTTAAGAAAGACAACAGAATTAAAGGGGTAGAAAGCTCAGGAAGGGATCGGAGAGTATGGCGAAGTGCAATAGGGATCCGTGTGAGAAGCGAGGGGAGAGATGGATGAAAAGTATTATATATGAATGCACGAAGTATAAGAAATAAAGTGGATGAGCTTGAGGCTCAGTTCGAAATGGGCAAGTATGATGTTGTAGGAATAACATAGACATGGCTGCAAGAGGGTCAGGGCTGGGAAATGAATATTCAAGCGTCCAATCGAAAGGACCCGCAGGTGGGCAGAAGGGCTGGGGAGGCTCTACTGGTGAGGAAGGAAATTCAGTCCATTGCGAGGGGTGACATAGAATCAGGAGATGTAGAGTCAGTATGGATAGAACTGAGAAATCGTAAGGGCAATAAGACCCTAATGTGAGTTATCTATAGGCCCCCCAATAGTAGCCAGGATATAGTGTGCAAGTTGAATCAAGAGTTAATATTAGCATGTCGCAAAGGTAAAACCACCGTTGTAATGGGGGATTTCAACATGCAGGTAGACTGGGAAAATCAGGCTGGCACTGGACCCCAAGAAAGGGAGTTTGTGGAGTGCTTCCGAGATGGATCCTTAGAGCAGATTGTACTGGAGCCTACCAGGGAGAAGGCAATTGTGGATCTAGTGTAGTGTAATGAACCGGATTTGATAAGGGAACTCGAGATAAAGGAGCCATTAGGAGGTACTGACCATAATATGATAAGCATTAATCTACAATTTGATAGGGAGTAGGGAAAAAGGGATGTGTCAGTATTACAGTTGAACAAAGGGCACTATGGAGCCATGTGGGGCACAGACAATATGCATGCGCAGAGTCCTTTTCTGTAGACTTTGAGAATCGAGGATCAGAGCGCACAGTTCTGTGGTGATAGCTGAAGGAGATTTATCTGCGGAGCAGAGTGACATTTTTTTTTAAGCAGACGGTGCTCCGTCTGGGGAAGGAACTGCCAGAGGAACTGGTCGATGAAGATGCATTAACACTTGTACAGTTGTGCGTACATCACGTGACCCCCTGAGAATGGCATCATCAATGTGAACTCTGACCTGCCTGTGCAGTCACTGACATTTCTCCTGGTCCAGACGCAATAGGAGGATCTTCTTCCTTAGCGATTGGAAGTTCATTTTGGAGAAGGTTCAACTGTGAGTAGGCGGGATCCAGATAATCTAGGAGAGAATGCAAGAGAATGTGTGAGAGAGGCAAATAGAAGGGCAAGGGACAGGTGGAGATTGCGGAGGGGAGTGAGAGTCAGGTAGAAAATATGAGGAAGAGGATGAAGTGAGTGGAGAGAGACGTGGACACTGAGCAGTAGATGAGGGGACGGATGGAGACAGGAAATAGGGTGACAGATGAAAGCGATGAACGGGAAAATGGGAGAGAATGGGGAGGCAGAACGAGGAGAGGAATTCGACAAGCTGTGGGGAGGGAGAAGAGGGAACGAGGTCATGAGTGAAGTGGCAGTGAGAAGAGTAAGAGCGTTATCGAAAGAGTGAGGGAGAGAGGGGCAGAGTGAGTGGAGAAAAATGGCAGAGGTTGCGAGAGGGACAGAAGGAGAGAGAGACAATGGGTGAGAGAGGGGAAAGGGAGAGGGTTAAGGTTTTATTATTTTGGTCGTGGTTGTACTGTTGTATGCAACCCTTGTTTTGTCAAACATTGGAAATATGACCTATCTTTCTATACCTTAGATTCATCCAATGACTTGTCCTCCACAGCTGTTTGTCGCATCAAATACCGCAGATTTTCCAACCTCTAACTAAAGTAATTTCTCCCTAATATCAGTTCAAAACAGAGGTCCATCAATCCTGACTCATGCCCTCTTGTTCTCGACTCCCCTACCATGGGAAATAACTTTGCCGTATGTAATCCGCTGAGTCCTCTCTGCATTTGGAATGTTTCTATGAGATTCCACCTCTTTCTACTGAATTACTGGGAATACAGCCCAAGAGTTTCCAGAGGTCCCTCATACGGTAACCCTTCATTCCTGGAGTAATTCTCGTGAAACTTCTCTGAAACGTCTCCAATGACGGTATACATTTTCTAAAATAAGGAGCCCCAATACTGCAAACAATACTCCGTGTGGTCTCACGAGTGCCTTATAGAGCCTCATCATCACATCCCTGCTCTTATCTTCTATGCCTCTAGAAATTAATACCTGCATTGCAATCGCCAACTTCGCCATTGACTCAACCTGGAGGTTAAATGCCAAGTCCCTCTGCATTTCTGCATTTTGAATTCTCCCCCGATCTAAATAACAGTCTGCCCGTTTATTTCTTCCGAACAAACTGCATGAACGTAAACTTTCCAACATTGTATTTATTTTACCACTTCGTTTCCCATTCCCTTAAACTATCTACGATTTTCTGCCGGATCTCTGTTTCCTCAACTCTTCTCGTTCCTCCACCTGTATTTGTGTCAGTGGGAAATCATTGACATTCATCGCAAAAAGCAGCGACTCCAGCACCGAACCTGTGGAACTCCACTGGTAACCGGTAGCCAGACAGAATAGGATCCCTTTATTCCCAGTCTCACTTTTCTACTGTTCAGTCAATGCTCCACACACGCTAGTATCTGCCCAGTATACTTTTATGGTCTCTTATCTTCCTAAGCAGCCTCATGTGCGGCACCTTGCCAAAGGCCTTCTGAAAATCCAAGTTCACCATTGCTACTGCATCCCGTTAGACTACCCTGCTTGTAGTTTCCTCAAAAAGTGCAGTAGTTTAATCAGGCAGGATGTTCCTTCCAGGAAACCATGCTGGGTTTTGCCTACCTTATCATTAGCCTGCAGGTATTCCGTAAACTCATCTATAGATTCCTCTCTGCTGCATCCCACCCTTCCTAAATAGCTGGGTAGCATCTTCAATTTTCCAGTCATCTGGTACAATGCCAGAATCTATCGTTTCTTGAAAGATCATTGTTATTGCCTCCGCAATCTCGCCAGCTACTTTCTTCAGAACCCGAGGGTGCATTCCATCGGGCCCAGTAGATTTATCCACCCTCAGACCATTAAGCAAATAATTTTCACTGCACAAATATTCTTGAATGCCCGCCTACTGCAGACTTCTTCAGCTGTGAAGTCGGACGCAAAATTTACATTCAGTTCCTCTGCCATCTCTGCGTGTCTCATTACAATATCCCCAGCATCATTTTCTATTGGTCCAAAATCTACCCTTGACTCTCTTTTACCCTTTAAATACATAAAAAATCCTTCAGTATTTTCTTTGATATTAGTCACCAGCTTCCTTTCATAATTCATCGTTTCCTTCTTAATGACCTTCTTAATTTCCTTCTGCAAGTTTTTAAGAGCTTCCCAATCCTCATATAATATGCCTGATGCAGCCTAATAAAGACAAAAATCCTATATGCCTTCATAAATCCCTGTCAGTACGCATGGCCACGAGCAATGACATTGCACCACAAGATCCCTCTGATAATCAACACTGTTTTGGTCCTTGTCTTTAATAGTGTGTTATCAGTTACCATTTTACTTACCAAAGTGCAAATTGTGCGTTTGTCCGGGTTAAGCTCAATCTGCCATTTCCCCAACCCATATCTGAAACCGATCCATATCCTACTGCATTCATTGCAGATCTTCTACGCGGTCCCTAACACCACTCAACTACGCATTATGTGCAGACTTACCAACCCTCCATCTACATTTTCAATCATATCATTTATTTTCATCAGCAACAGGACAGGTCTCAGCAACATCCACAGATACAGATCACTTCGCTGGAATATAACGCGGTACAACAGTCACAGAAAGTGACAGAGTAAAGCGTCACAGTTACAGAGAAATTGCATGGAGGCACGCAATAAAGTTGAAGGGCCACGAGGTGACGGTTGTGAGGTTAAGCGTACCTGATATCCCAGTACGGGACCGTTCAATAGTCTGATAACAGTTGAATAGAAACTGTCCTTGAGTCGAGTTACAGCTATATAAAACTATGGTTAGATCCTACTTGGAGCACTGTGTTCACTGTGGGAATACTATAGAGAGAGTACAGAGTAGATTTACAAGGATGTTGCCTGGATTGGCTAGCGTACCTTATGAGAATAGGTTGAGTGATCTTGGCTCTTTCTCCTCAGAGAGACGGCGGATAATAATTGGCCTGATAGAGGAGGTTAAGATCATAAGAGACATTGATCACGTAGATAGCCAGACGCTGTTTCCCAGAGGTGTAATGGCTAACACGACGGAACAGAGTTTTATGGTGCTTGGAAATAGGTGCCGAGGGGGTGACGGGGTAAGACTTTCACACAGAAAGTGGTGAGTGCGTGAAATGCACGGCCGCCGACGGTGGTGGAAGAGAGTGCAGTAGGGTCAATAAAGAGCTTCTTGAATAGGCTCATTGAGCTTCGAAAAATAGACTGCTCTGCGCCATAGAAATTCCAGGCAATTTATAGAGTAAGTTACATAGTCGGCACAACATTGTGGGCCGAAGGGCATAAATGTGCTGTAGATTTCTATGTTCTAGTGAGACATCTTTTCCCATGGGGTGGGTGTAGAAGACAGCATGACCGGGTAGTGGGGTTGGTTCTTTGATCACGATGACAGCAGGAAGTATAGTCAGAGTTCCTGGAGGGGAGGCATTTTGCCGAGATGTGCTCAGCTGTGTCCACAGTGTTCTGCAGTCTCTGGTTTCCGAGATGCGCTCAGCTGTGTCCACAGTGTTCTGCAGTCTCTGGTTTCCGAGATGTGCTCAGCTGTGTCCACAGTGTTCTGCAGTCTCTGGTTTCCGAGATGTGCTCAGCTGTGTCCACAGTGTTCTGCAGTCTCTGGTTTCCGAGATGTGCTCAGCTGTGTCCACAGTGTTCTGCAGTCTCTGGTTTCCGAGATGTGCTCAGCTGTGTCCACAGTGTTCTGCAGTCTCTGGTTTCCGAGATGTGCTCAGCTCTGTCCACAGTGTTCTGCAGTCTCTGGTTGCCGAGATGCGCTCAGCTGTGTCCACAGTGTTCTGCAGTCTCTGGTTTCCGAGATGTGCTCAGCTGTGTCCACAGTGTTCTGCAGTCTCTGGTTTCCGAGATGTGCTCAGCTGTGTCCACAGTGTTCTGCAGTCTCTGGTTTCCGAGATGTGCTCAGCTGTGTCCACAGTGTTCTACAGTCTCTGGTTTCCGAGATGTGCTCAGCTGTGTCCACAGTGTTCTGCAGTCTCTGGTTTCCGAGATGTGCTCAGCTGTGTCCACAGTGTTCTGCAGTCTCAGGTTTCCGAGATGTGCTCAGCTGTGTCCACAGTGTTCTGCAGTCTCTGGATTCCGAGATGTGCTCAGCTGTGTCCACAGTGTTCTGCAGTCTCTGGTTTCCGAGATGTGCTCAGCTGTGTCCACAGTGTACTTCAGTCTCTGGTTTCCGAGATGTGCTCAGCTGTGTCCACAGTGTTCTGCAGTCTCTGGTTTCCGAGATGTGCTCAGCTGTGTCCACAGTGTTCTGCAGTCTCTGGTTTCCGAGATGTGCTCAGCTGTGTCCACAGTGTTCTGCAGTCTCTGGTTGCCGAGATGCGCTCAGCTGTGTCCACAGTGTTCTGCAGTCTCTGGTTGCCGAGATGTGCTCAGCTGTGTCCACAGTGTTCTGCAGTCTCTGGTTTCCGAGATGCGCTCAGCTGTGTCCACAGTGTTCTGCAGTCTCTGGTTTCCGAGATGTGCTCAGCTGTGTCCACAGTGTTCTGCAGTCTCTGGTTTCCGAGATGTGCTCAGCTGTGTCCACAGTGTTCTGCAGTCTCTGGTTGCCGAGATGTGCTCAGCTGTGTCCACAGTCTTCTGCAGTCTCTGGTTTCCGAGATGTGCTCAGCTGTGTCCACAGTGTTCTGCAGTCTCTGGTTTCCGAGATGTGCTCAGCTGTGTCCACAGTGTTCTGCAGTCTCTGGTTGCCGAGATGTGCTCAGCTGTGTCCACAGTGTTCTGCAGTCTCTGGTTTCCGAGATGTGCCCAGCTGTGTCCACAGTGTTCTGCAGTTTCTGGTTGCCGAGATGTGCTCAGCTGTGTCCACAGTGTTCTGCAGTTTCTGGTTTCCGAGATGTGCTCAGCTGTGTCCACAGTGTTCTGCAGTCTCTGGTTTCCGAGATGTGCTCAGCTGTGTCCACAGTGTTCTGCAGTCTCTGGTTGCCGAGATGTGCTCAGCTGTGTACACAGTGTTCTGCAGTCTCTGGTTTCCGAGATGTGTTCAGCTGTGTCCACAGTGTTCTGCAGTCTCTGTTTTCCGAGATGCGCTCAGCTGTGTCCACAGTGTTCTGCAGTCTCTGGTTTCCGAGATGCGCTCAGCTGTGTCCACAGTGTTCTGCAGTCTCTGGTTTCCGAGATGTGCTCAGCTGTGTCCACAGTGTTCTGCAGTCTCTGGTTTCCGAGATGTGCTCAGCTGTGTCCACAGTGTTCTGCAGTCTCTGGTTTCCGAGATGTGCTCAGCTGTGTCCACAGTGTTCTGCAGTCTCTGGTTTCCGAGATGTGCTCAGCTGTGTCCACAGTGTTCTGCAGTCTCTGGTTTCCGAGATGTGCTCAGCTGTGTCCACAGTGTTCTGCAGTCTCAGGTTGCCGAGATGTGCTCAGCTGTGTCCACAGTGTTTTGCAGTCTCTGGTTTCCGAGATGCGCTCAGCTGTGTCCACAGTGTTCTGCAGTCTCTGGTTTCCGAGATGTGCTCAGCTGTGTCCACAGTGTTCTGCAGTCTCTGGTTTCCGAGATGTGCTCAGCTGTGTCCACAGTGTTCTGTAGTCTCAGGTTGCCGAGATGTGCTCAGCTGTGTCCACAGTGTTCTGCAGTCTCTGGTTTCCGAGATGTGCTCAGCTGTGTCCACAGTGTTCTGCAGTCTCTGGTTTCCGAGATGTGCTCAGCTGTGTCCACAGTGTTCTGCAGTCTCTGGTTTCCGAGATGTGCTCAGCTGTGTCCACAGTGTTCTGCAGTCTCTGGTTGCCGAGATGCGCTCAGCTGTGTCCACAGTGTTCTGCAGTCTCTGGTTGCCGAGATGTGCTCAGCTGTGTCCACAGTGTTCTGCAGTCTCTGGTTTCCGAGATGTGCTCAGCTGTGCCCACAGTGTTCTGCAGTCTCTGGTTTCCGAGATGTGCTCAGCTGTGTCCACAGTGTTCTGCAGTCTCTCGTTTCCGAGATGTGCTAAGTTGTGTCCACAGTGTTCTGCAGTCTCTTGCGCTCAGGGGCGGAACAGTTTCTATATGAGGATTCAGGAACCCGGACGGTTCATGAGAGCAGGGTGGTAGACGTGATGTGTGGGGAACTCAATAAGGCGTTTAATGTTTCAACTTGTTGGCTACTCTGCAGATTGGTCAGGGACCCAGAGAGATTTGACTGACTGGTTTGTGCGGATTTGTAGGCATAATGTACGTTGAATTTAACAAGTCCAAACCCGAGGTCCCAGTTGGTAGATTGTTCTGGAAGATGGAAGGCAGGGAGGTAGGGAGAGACGGAGAAGGAACGGAGCAGTGACAGAGGGGGAGAGAAGAGAAGATTGGGACCGTGGAAGATAGAAGAGACAGGGAGATTTTAGATTATATGAGACCCGAGGTGAATTGTTGGGCTGATTTAACCGGGGATGACAGGTCAAGCACTAGTAGTGTATGTATCATTTTTAACATGGCTATTAACAAATGCTCAGATGGTTATCTGCTCTGGAGGATGATGTGGAATCGAGAAGATATATCTGACTAACTGGATTGCGGGGGACTGGTTAAGTCGGGATGGTAGATGTACTGTACCCATATTTTAACAGGGTCCCAGATGGTATATGCTCTGGAAGATGGGCGCGACGCAGGGCCGGATGGCTAACTGGATATAGAAATGGCTCGCTGTCCGGAGCAAAGGTTTAATTTTGCAGTTCTTTTCTTAGACTAGGCGCCCGTCGGGAGCTGAAGGAAATGCTATTTAAATCGGATATGTGATAGTTATCGTATTTCTGTAAGACAGCCCAGGGTTGGAATTTCACAACGATCCGGAGGAACACTGAGGAGTGTTGGAGAACAGAATGACACGCGGTCCAGGAACACGGTTCCCAGAAAGTGAAGTCACAGCTAGACAGGACGGTGAAGAATGCGCCTGAACGCAGACCTTCATCAGAGTGTCACCGAGTACAGGAGTCGGGCGACCATGTTGCAGTTGTACAGGATGTGGGTGAGGTCGCACGTGGAGTACGGTGTTCAGTGTTGGTCGTCCCGTTCCCGGAAAAATGCCATCGAATTGGAAATGAGTGCACGGGGAGATTTACGACGACGATGCCGGGACTCCAGGGACTGAGTTCGGGAAGGAGGTTGGGTTGATTGCGACTTTATTCCTTGTAGCGCATGCGTGACCGTTCAGGGGTATAAAAAACCACGAGGAGGACAGACAGAGTGAATGGGCGCAATTATTTACCCTAGACCTGGACAATCGAGGGCCAGAGCGCACAGGTATAAGGAGAGAGAGGAAAAAAGATTCAACTGGTGAGCCGATTGATAACCGTTTGTTACCCAGATTTTGGTCAGTCTGTGGAACGAGCTGCCAGGGAATTGGTCGTTGCAGATGAATTATCACTATATATAACGTATAGCACGTGACCCTTCAAAACGTGAACTCTGACCTGCCTGAGCAGTCATTGGCATTTCTCCTGGTCTCGGCGCCATAGGAGGATTTTCTTCCTGAGCGATGGGAATTTCATTTTGGCGAAAGTTCAGCTGAGAGTAGGTGGGGTCCAGACCATCTGGAACAGAATGGAAGAGGAAGTGAGAGAAAGACAAATAGAAGGGCAAGAGACGGGTAGAGAATGGTGAGGCGGAGTGAGAGACAGGGAGAAAATTTGAGGAAGATATGGAAGTGAGTAGAGAAAGACGTGGAGACTGAGCAGCAGATGGATGGATGGAGAAGGGAAATAGGGTGAGAGATAAAGCCGATGGACGGGAATATGGGAGAAAATGGAGAGACAGAGGCAGTGTGGCCGGAGAAGAAGGAAAGGGACGGATTGCACTTTAATAGGCGGGGGACCAGCTTTCTGACAGGCAGGTTTGCCACTGCAACACGGGGGCGTTTAAACTAGTAAGTGGGGGGAGGGGAGGGTACGATCTGGAAATATAAGGATACAGTTAAAGGGAAAGAGTGAAACAGAAAACTTTAGAAAGACAACCGAATTAAAGGGGAAGAAAGCTCAGGAAGGGATCGGAGACTATGACCAAGTGCAATAGGTATCCGTGTGAGAAGCGAGGGGAGTGATGAAAGAAAAGTATTATATATGAATGCACTAAGTATAAGAAATAAAGTCGATGAGCTTGAGGCTCAGTTGGGAATTGGCAAGCATGATGTTATAGGAATAACATAGACATGGCTGGAAGCGGGCCAGGGCTGGGAAATGAATATTCAAGCGTTTACGTCCAATCGAAAGGACAGGCAGGTGGGCAGAGGGGCTGGGGAGGCTCTACTGGTGAGGAAGGAAATTCAGTCCCTTGCGAGGGGTGTCATAGAATCAGGAGATGTAGAGTCAGTATGGATAGAACTGATAAATGGTAAGGGCAATAAGACCCTAATGTGAGTTATCAATAGGCCCCCAAATAGTAGCCGGGATATAGTGTGCAAGTTGAATCAAGAGTTAATATTAGCATGTCGCAAAGGTAAAACCACCGTTGTAATGGGGGATTTCAACATGCAGGTAGACTGGGAAAATCAGGCTGGCACTGGACCCCAAGAAAGGGAATTTGTGGAGTGCGTCCGAGATGGATCCTTAGAGCAGATTGCACTGGAGACTACCAAGCAGAAGGCAATTGTTGATCTAGTGTAGTGTAATGAACCGGATTTGATAAGGGAACTCGAGATAAAGGAGCCATTAGGAGGTAGTGGCCATAATATGATAAGTATTGATCTACAATTTGAGAGGGAGTAGGGAAAATGGGATGTGTCAGTATTACAGTTGAACAAAGGGAACTGTGGAGCCATGAGAGATTGGGAAACATTTTAAGGAGCAACAGAAGATAACTAAAAAGACAATACGGGGAGAAAAGATGAGGGACGAAGGTAAGCTAGCCAAGAATACCGAGGAGAATAGTAAAAGGTTCTTTAGGTATGTGAAGAGGAAGAAAATATTTAAGACCAAAGTTGGGCCCTTGAAGACAGAAACGGGTGAATTTATTATGGTGAACAAGGAAATGACAGACGAGTTGAACAGGTACTTTCGATCTGTCTTCACTGGGGAAGACACAGACAATATCCCAGATGTAATAGTGGCCAGAGGACCTAGGGCAACGGAGTAACTGACGGAAATCCACATAAGGCAGAAAATGGTGTTGGGTAGACTGATGGGACTGAAGGAAGATAAATACTGAGGGCCTGATGGTCTGCATGCCAGAGTACTTAAAGAGGTGGGTCTAGAAATCGTGGACACATTCGTAACCATTTTCCAATGTTCTATTGATTCAGGATCAGATCCTGAGGATCGGAGGATAGCTAATGTTATCCCACATTTTAAGAATGGAGGGAGAGAGACAACAAAAAATTAGCCTGACATCAGTGGTGGGGAAGTGCTGGAGTCAATTATAAAAGATGATATAGAGGCACATTTGGATAGTAGTAACAGATCGGTCGATTCATCATGGATTTACGAAGGGGGAATCATGCTTGACTAATTTCTGGAATTCGTTGAGGATATAACTATGAAAATGGACAAAGGAGAGCCAGTGGATGTAGTGCATCTGGGCTTTCTAAAAGCCTTTGATGAGGTGCCACATAGGAGAATAGTGGGAAAATTAAAGCACATGGTATTGGGAGTAGGGTACTAACATGGATATAAAATTGGTTGGCAGAAAGGAAACAAAGAGTAGGGATTAACGGGTCCTTTTCAGAATGGCAGGCAGTGACTAGTGGGGTACCGCAAGGCTCGGTGCTGGGATCGCACCTATTTACAATATACATTAATAATTTAGATGAAGGGATTAAAAGTAGCATTAACAAATTTGCAGATGACACAAAGCAGGGTGGCAGTGTGAAATATGAGGAGGATGTTAAGAGAATGCAGGCTGACTTAGACAGGTTGGGTGAGTGGGCACATACATGGCAGATGCAGTTTAATGTGGATAAATGTGAGTTTATCCACTTTGGTGGCAAGAACAGGAAGGCAGATTACTATCTGAATGGTGTCAAATTAGGAAAAGGGGAAATACAACGATATCTAGGCGTTCTTGTACATCAGTCAAGGAGCACAAGCATGCACGTACAGCAGACAGTGCAGAAAGCTAATGGCATGTTTGCCTTCATAACAAGGGGAGTTGAGTAGAGGAGCAAAGAGGTCCTTCTGCAGTTGTACAGGGCCCTGGTGAGACCACACCTGCAGTATTGTGTTCAGTTTTGGTCTCCAAATTGGAGGAAGGACATTCTTGCTATTGAGGGAGTGCAGCGTAGGTTCAAGAGGTTAATTCCGGAAAGGCGGGAATGTCATATGTAGAAAGATTGGAGCAACTGGGCTTGTATACACTGGAATTTAGAAGGATGAGAGTGGATCTGATTGAGACATATAAGATTATTAAGTGATTGGACACGCTAGAGGCAGTAAACATGTTCCCGATGTTGGTGGAGTCCAGAAACAGAAGCCTCAGTTTAAGACTAAGGGGTAGGTCATTTCGAACTGAGTTGAGGAAAAGCTTCTTCACCCATAGAGTTGTGGGTCTATGGAATGCTCTGCCTCAGAAGGCAGTGGAGGCCATTTCTCTGGATGCTTTCAAGGAAGAGTTAGATAGAGCTTTTAAAGGTAGCGGAGTCAAGGGATATAGGGAAAAGGCAGGAACGGGGTACTGATTGTGGATGATCAGCCATGATCACAGTGAATGGCGATGCTGACTCGAAGGGCTGAATGGCCTACTCCTGCACCTATTGTCTATTGTCTATTGCGGACAGGAGTAAGGCGGTCATGTTGCAATTGTACAGTACGTCGATGAGGCTGCACTTGGAGTATGGTATTCAATGTTGGTCATCATGTTCTCGGAAAGATGCCATAGAACTGGAAATGAGTGCTCGGGGAGATTTACGGCCACGTTGCCAAGACTCCAGGGATTGAGTTAGGGAAAGAGGTTGGGTTGATTGCGAATTTATTCCTTGTAGAGCAGGGATGACCTTTCAGGGGTATATGAAGCCACGAGGAGCACAGACAGAGTGAATGGCCGCAATTATTTCCCCTAGATTTGGAAAATCGAGGGCCAGAGCGCACAAGTATAAGGAGAGAGGGGAAATGGATTCAACTGGTGAGCCGATTGATAACCGTTTGTTACCCAGATGATGGTCAGTCTGTGGAACGAGCTGCCAGGGAATTGCTGGAGAAGAATATATTACACACATGGCCATTTGGCAGTATGACATGTGAGTTCTCCAGAATGACGTCGTTGTTGCATCACTGACCTGCTTGTGTATTGGTGAGGCGTTCGACTTTCCGAATGTTCAAATCGGTGTAGGTGGAGGTCAGATGGTCTGCGAGAGAGAAATAGACAAGTATGAGATTGCGCGATAGAGAATCGGGGATATTGAGGTGTACAGGGAAGCGAAGAGAGCACAGAGACGTGGGGGGGGGAAATGGTTAGGGACAACGAAAGGGATGAAGGGAGAGGGAAGAGAGGGAAGCGAGACAGGGAGTACAACGACAGAGCGAGTGAAATGGATTAATTGAATTGTTGAGAGGGGGCGACTGAAAAGTGGCGATGGATGGGAAAATGGAGCAGAATTGGGGAAAGAGAACGAGGAGAAATAGGATAGAGAGGGTAAAGTGAGTTAAGGGGAGTGACGTAGTATGTGCGGAGAGTAGGATTAAGAGGCGAGGCAGACTGGTGAGAGAGTATAAAGTGAAGGGTAGTGAAATGTGTGGGAGAGAGGATGGAAGAGTCAAAGGAGCGAGAGAGTGAGGGAAAGAGTGCAGAAGGAGATCCAGAGTTGAAGTCCGGGGGAGGGTGACAGAGGGGAGAGGATTAAGATAGTGAGCAATGAGAGAGGGAAGAGTTAATGGGTATAAACGGGTAGAGAGATGCTGGGAGATAGTTAGAGAGCGGACAGAATAATCACGCGAGAGGGAGACAAAAGAGGACAGAAAGAGGGAGGGAAAGGGACAGAGTGGGAGAGAGGGAATAGTGGGATAGATAGCGTGAAAGACAGGGCAGGGAGAGAGGGGGTACGGAAGAGAGAGAGGTTCAAGGAGGGATAGAGAGGGGAGGGGGCGTTAGAGGGGATCGAACGAGAGAGAGCAGCATGGGGAGAATAGTTAGAGCGTAAAGAGAGGGGGTGATGAGTGACAAGGGGCAGAGTGAGGACAAGAGAGGGGAGAGTGGATGAAATGGGAAAAGAGGGATAGAGGGGAGAAGAGAAGGGAAACAGAAGAATGAGTGTGAGAGGGAAAGTGAGAGAGAAGGGGGAAGAGATATGGTTGTGCAGAGTGAGGGGGGGATGAAAAAACTAGAGGGGATTAAAATATATTTTCGGGGGCTCCCTCATCACCATATCTCTCATTGCCCTCTCTAAACACCACCCTTCCCACGGTGCTGCTTATTCACCTGCCATCCCACAGCGCTCCCTCCTTTCGCCGTCTCAGCGCTCCCCACTCAGTCACCCTTCCACCCCACCGCCCCGACCACGAGACTTTCACAACACTGCCCCCCATGACATTCCGTCCTCCGACATCACACTCTCTACACCCCACTCCACAACACTGCCCCCCATGACATTCCGTCCTCCCACATCACACTCTCTACACCTCACTCCACAACACTGCCCCCCGTGACATTCCGTCCTCCCACATCACACTCTCTACACACCACTCCACAGCACTGCCCCCCGTGACATTCCGTCCTCCCACATCTCACTCTCTGCACACCACTCCACAACACTGCCCCCCATGACACTCCGTCCTCCCACATCACACTCTCTACACACCACTCCACAACACTGTCCCCCATGACATTCCGTCCTCCCACATCACACTCTCTACACCCCACTCCACAATGCTGCCTCCAGAATGCTCTCCTATGCCGGTTGCTGAACGTTACCCTTCCCAAAGCACGCCAACATCACTGACGCCCCCACCTGCTCTCATTGCTCCCTCCTAGTCGCCGGTCCTGCGCCTTCCCTCTAACATATTCTCAAACAGCGAATCATTAGGGTCAGCTGTAAGTTTGCCCTGAGGTCTCTCGACAGGAATGGGCAAACTACATGAACACAGTCAAGGCAACAACGATGAAACTGACTTCCATCTCTACGGACCTGGGGCACAGAGAGGGTCTGGGCTTTAGGCTCCACGTACGATACATCAGGTTCAGAAATTGGCTGAGGCTCCCTCATCATCGACTCAGTCAAACACAGAGTGAATCTCCCTGTGCAGCGTCTCACAAGTCCTGGGCATAGACACAGAGTGACGCTCCCTCCCCAATGTGCCATCACAAACCCCCAGGGTCAAACGCAGAGGGGGTTTTCATCCACACTATCCAACACACGCTCTCGGAGTCAGACTCAAATTGAAACTCCCTCCCTCCGTCTTTCAGCCCCACTCACCTCGGGAAGGTGCCCCTGAGCCAGTATTTGTGCGTTTCATATTCATGTAAGTCTCGCTGTCGTCCATCCTGTCGAGGATCCTCTGCGTCTCTGAGCTCAGGAAGGAGAAGTAACCGTTGTCAGAGTAAGCCCGTTTTGATAACTGAGTCAGACCGACACCAAAAAACACAAGCTGAACAGCTAAAAAAGAGAGGAAGCGAGAGCTGGGGTGGGAGAGGTACCGTGGAGAGGGGATGAGAGTGCGAGAGAATGGCCCGCAGAGATGGACTTCAATAAAGCCTTTGACAAGTTCCCACATGGGAGGTTAGTTAAGAACATTCATTTGCTAGGTATAGATGGTAAAGTAGTAAACTGGATTCGACATCGGGTCAATGGGAGAAGCCGGAGAGTGGTAGTGGATGATTTCTTCCCTGAGTGGATCCCTGTGACTAGTGGTGTGCCACAGGGATCAGTGCTGGGTCCATTGTTACTTGTCATCTATATCATTGATCTGGATGATAATGAGGTACATTGGATCAGCAGATTTGCTGATGATACAAAGATTGGAGGTGTAGTGGACAGTGAGGTAGGTTTTCAAATCTTGCAGAGGGATTTGGACCAGCTGGAGAAACGGACTGGAAAATGGCAGATGGAGTTTAATACAGACAAGTGTGAGTTGCTGCATTTTGGATGGGAAAATCAAGGTGGAACATACAAGGTATGAGGAGTGCTGTTGAATAGAGGGATCTGGGGATACAGACGGGCCTTTATAAATCAAAGTATTGAGTATAAGAGCTGGAATGATATGATGCGGTTGTATAAGGTATTGGTGAGAACGAATTTGCAGTATTGTGTGCAGTTTTGGTCACCTAATTACAAGAAGGATATTAATAAATTTGAAAGAGTGCAGAGAAGGTTTAAAAGGATGTTACCGGGACTTGAGAAACTAAGTTACAGAGTATGATTGAATAGGTTGTGACATTATTCCCTGGAGCGTTGGAGAATGAGGGGTGATTTGATAGAGGTGTATAAAATTATGATGGATATAGAGAGAGTGAATGCAAGCGGGCTTTTTGCACTGAGGCCAGGGGAGAGAAATAAAACAGAGGTCATGTGCTAAGGGTAAAGGTGGACAAGTTTAAAGGGGACATTGTGGGGGGGCTTCTTCACGCAGAGAGTGGTGAAAATGTGGAAAGAGCGGACAGATGATGTGGTAAATGCGGGCTCACTTTTAACATTGAAAACTTGGACAGGTACATGGATGAGAGGTGTATGGAGGGATACGGGCCAGTTGCAGGACCGTGGGACTAGGCAGATAAATGGTTCGACACAATCACGAAGGGCCAAAAGGTCTGTTTCTTTGTTGTAATGTTCTAAGGTTCTATGGTTCTATGGATCAGCCACAATCAAATGGTGGAGCAGACTCGATGACCCAAATGGTCTAATTCTGCTCCTACATCTTACGTTCCTATCATATGTTTCTTTTGTTTTATTGTGGAAAAACTAAATGTTGTTGCTAAGCTTGACTAGCTGAAGACTGAGGCCCCGAAGGCCACAGGATCAGATGCAGACGCTGCTCTGCTTGTTCGAGCTAACAAAAGTTTGCAAAGTTTCATTCCAAGAGTGAGGTAATGTTAACTTTTCTCCGACACTGTCGTGGTAATGGAGGAACTGAATTTTCTTGTAAGCCCTTTCTTTAGCTTTTACAAGAGTTTTGAGTTCCCTTTTCGGCCAAAATTGAATGCTTCTTGAGTACTGAGAACTTCTTCATTTTTGGAACACACATGTCCTGCACCTTCCTCATCTTTTCCTAGAAACGAAAGCAATTGCAGCTCTGCTGAAATCCCTTGCAGATATGCTTGGAGAAATGTCAGATGAGTTGAACCTGGGCAATAGAAAGATATAACACACTCTTAAAGACAAGACAGTGTCGATGAGCAGAGGGATCTTACGGTCCGTGTATGTAGCTCCATGAACGTGGCTCCACAGTTCGCAGACGATATGAGGATCAGTGGAGGGGCAGGTAGTTTTGAGGAAGTAGACAGGCTACAGAAAGGCTTGGACAGGGCAAAGAAATGGCAGATGTACTGCTGTGTTGAAGTATGTATGGTCATGCACTTTAGGAGAAAATGAAAGGGTTGACTATTTTCTAAATGGAGAGAAAACACAGAAATCAGAGATTCAAGGGGACTTGACAAGGTCACAGGATAAGATGCAGAGGCTGCCTTGCTTGTGCGAGCTGACAAAAGCTAGAAGCATTTCATACCAAGAATGAGGTAATGTTAACTTTTTTCCAACACTGTTTTGGTAAAAGAGGAACTGACTGCAGACGTGCAGTTCTAATTTTGTGCACCGACCAGAAGCATTCGTAGACTGTCTGATATCTAACAAGTACTTCTTGAAATCACTCACTGAAAATATTTGACTGTTGGCTATTGACCAAAATTCACTGTATAAATTTAAGACATAACCTGACATTGGCGGAGTCGTAAGACAACGTGATCACCTATTCAAGGATTACCCGTACACCGATGTCTTTATTTCTGTTTGATCCCAGAATAAATTCTTTTACAGTCCAATTCGGTAAAACAGGGTAAATCCTTCGGGAGTAATGATGTGGGACCCAAGGAGAGATGACCGGCTGATTTGATTGTGTAGGAGCTATTTTTTGTATTGGTATGTGTAATAAACATAGACATGTCCATTAAGAATATCCCAGATGGTGGACGCCCTAGGAGATGGAAGATTGGGAGAGACGGAAATGAACTGTACTGGTGAGAGAGGGGAAGAGGAGCGGAGATTTGGAGCGTGGAACATCGAAGGGAGGGAGGTATCAGATGGCGTGAGACCCAGGGAGAGTTGTTGGTCTGATTTGACCGGGGAAGGTAGATCACGCACGGATAGTAGATGTGACTGTCATGGAATTTAACAAGGCTTTTGACAAGGTCTAGTTTGCAGACTACATTGGAGGATGATGTGGAACCCGCGAACACCTCTCTGAGCAGTTTGATTGCATTCAGCAATAGGGCGGTTTGCATGATAATGTACAAGGAGCTGTGAATAACCTTGCCGAAGAGAGTAATGTTGGTGGCGTTGTCTCTAACTATCTACACGATCAATGCCTCTCATCATTTATACACCTCTGTCAGGTCACCTCACATCATCCGTCGCTGCAAGGAGAGAACTCCGAGTTCACTGAAACTATTACTAGACGGCATGATCCCCAATCAGGGCAAACTCCTTGTAAAGCTCCTCTGTACCATTCCTATAGGTTCCACATTATTCTTATAGTGTGTTGACCAGAACTGAGCACAGTTCTCCAATGTAGGTGGGGGGGGGGGGGGGGGGGGGGGTCAGACCGGCGTGCTATAGGTAAGTAACATTACCTCTCGCTGTTGAACTCAATTCAACGGTTGATGATTACCAATGCATCGTATTCTTAAACACAGCGTCAAACTGCGCAGCCGCTCTGAGTGTCTGATGGACTCGGACTCCAAGATCCCTCTGATCGTCCACACTGCAAGGTTTACCATTAGTAATATATTCTGCCATTATTTTAAACCTACACAAATGAACCACCTCCCACTTACCTGGGTTGAACGCAATCTGCCACTTCTCAGCCCAGTTTTGCATCCATAAGACCATAAGACAAAGGGGCAGAAGTCCGCCATTCGGTCCATCGAGTCTGCTCCACCATTTTATCATGAGCTGATCCATTCTCCCATTTATTTCCACTCCCCCGCATTTTTACCTTATCCTATGATGCCCTGGCACCTCAGATAACTATCAATCTCTGCCTGAAATGCACCCAGTTACTTGAACTCCACTGCCGCCCGTGACAACAAATTCCACAGATTCACCACCCTCTGGATAATGAAAAAATATATTCGCATCTCTGTTCTGAATGGGCGCCCTTCAATCCGTAAGTCATGTCTTCTCGTAATATACTCCACCACCATGGGAAACGACTTTGCCACATCAACTCTGTCCATGCCTTTTAACATTAGAAATGTTTCTGTCAGTCCCTTCCCTTATTCTTTTAAACTCCAAGGAGTACAGTCCAAGAGCGGTCAAACGTTCCTCATGTTTTAACCCTCTCATTCCCGGGATCAATGTAGTGAAGCTTCTCTGAAACCACTTCAAAGCCAGCTCAAACTTTTTTTAAATAAGGATCCCAAAACTGCATACAGTGCTCCAAGTGAGGTCTTACCAGTGCCTTATAGAGCTTCAACATCGCATCCTTGATCCTGTACTTTATTCCTCTAGAAATAAATGTCAACATTTCATCTGCATTCTTCACCACCGATTCAACCTGAAGGTTAGCATTAAGGGTATCCAGCACGAGGACCCCCAAGTCCAGTTGAATCTCAGAATATTGAATTCTCTCCTTATTTGAATTATATTCTGCCCGTTTATTTAACCATGTAACCATATAACAATTACAGCAGAGAAAAAGGCCATCTCGGCCCTTCTAGTCCGTGCTGACGCTTACACACACCTAGTCCCACTGGCCCGCACTCAGCCCATAAGCCTCCCTTCCTTTCCTGTCTACATACATATCGAATTTTAATTTAAATGACAATACCGAACCTACCTCTACCACTTCTACTAGAAACTCTTTCCACACAGCTACCACTCTCTGAGTAAATAAATTCCTCTCGTGTTATCCTTAAACTTTTGCCCCTAAACTTTCAACTCATTTCCTTTTGTTTGAATCTCCCCTACTCTCAATGGAAAAAACATATCCACGTCAACTCGATCTATCCCCCTCATAATTTTAAATACGTCTACCAAGTCCCTCTCAACCTTCTACGCTCCAAAGAATAATGACCTAACTTGATCAGCCTTTCCCTGTAACTTAGGTGCTGAAAACCAGGTAACATTCTAGTAAACCTTCTCTGTACTCTCTGTATTTTGTTGATATCTTTCCTATAATTCGGAAACCAGAACTGTACACAATACTCCAAATTCGGCCTTACCAATGCCTTGTACAATTTTAACATATATTGAGTATATCCTATACCTTTGTATGACCTTTATAAATCAGACCATTGAGTATATCCTATACTCAATGGTCTGATTTATAAAGGTCATCATACCAAAAGCTTTCTTCACCACCCTATCCACATGAGATTCCACCTTCAGGGAACTATACACCATTATTCCTAGATCACTCTGTTCTACTGCATTCTTCAATGCCCTACCATTTCCGATGTCTGTCCTATTTGAATTATTCCTACCAAAAAGTAGCTCCTCGCATTTATCAGCATTAAACTCCATCTGCCATCGTTCAGCACCCTCTTCAAACTGGCCTAAATCTCTCTGCAAGCTTTCTTCTACCAAAGTGCATGACCGTGCACTTTCCAACATTGTATTTCATTTGCCACTTATTTTCCCGTTCTCGCAATCTATCCGTCTGTCTGCTGTCTCTCTGTTTCCTCAACACTACCTGCCCCTCCACCCATTTTGAATCATGAGCAAACATTGCCAGATAGCAATCTATTACATAATCCAAATCGGTGCTATACAACGTAAAAAGTAGCGGCCACAACACAGAGCCCTGTTGAACGCCAAAGGTAACCGTCAGCATACCAGAATGGGATCCCTTTATTCACACTCTCTGTTTCCTGCCAATCAGCCAACTCTCTATCCACGTATGTAACTTTCCCGTAATTCTATGGGCTCCTGTCAAGCTCATAAGGCACGTCCTGCCCTTGACAAAGTTATGCTGTCTGTTGCTAAACATATTATAGCTCCCCAAATGTGCATAAATCCTGCATCTAACGATCTCCTCCATCAACTTACCAACCACTGAGGTAGGAATTGCTGGTCTGGAATTTCCTGGGCTGCATCTACTCCTTTTCTGGAATAAAGGAATAATATCCGCAACCCACCAATCCTCAGGACTCTCGCCCGTCCCCATTGATGATGCAAAGATCATCGCCAAAGTCTCCGTAACCTCCTCCCTTACTTCCCAGAGCAGCCTTGGGTACATCTCTTAGGGTCCCAACGACTTATACAAATGATGCTTTCCAAAATCTCCAGCACATCCTCTTTTTTTAATATCTACGTGCTCAAGCTTTTCAGTCTGCTGCAAGTCATCACAGCGATCACAAAATCATTTTCCATAGTGAGATCTCACTGAGATCTAACACCTGACCAGGTTAATTTTCCAATAACAAATCAAGAAGCTTCTCGTCCTGCAGGCTTATTTACATATTGTGTCAAGAAACCTTCCTGAACACACCTAACAGCCTCCAACCCATCTAAACCTCTTGCTCTAGGGAAATGCCTATCGATATTTGGGAAATTCATATCTCCCATCGGGACTACTCTGTTATTATCATACCTTTACAGGATTTGTTTCCCTATCTGCTCCTCGATATTCTTGTTACAATTTGGAGGCCTACATATTTGAAGGTGCAGGACATGTGTATTCCTAAAAATGGAGAAGTACTCGATTCTCAAAAAGTATTCAATTTCGGACGAACAGGGAACTCAAGGCTCTTGTAAAAGCTAAAGAAAGGACAGACACTTATTTATCTTGGGATCAAAGAGAAATAAAGGCACAGACATCAGTGTACGGTTAACCCTTTGAATACGTGATCACGTTGCCTTACGACTCCGGCAAAGTCAGGTTATATCTTAAATTTATACAGCGAATTTTGGGCGATAGCCAACAGCCAAATATACTCAGTGAGAGATTTCAAGAAGCACTTGTTGGATATCAGCCAGTCCACGAATGATTCCGGGCGGTGCACAAAATTAGAACTGCGCATCTGCCGTCAGTTCCTCCATTACCAAGACCATGTGGGATTAAAGTTAACATTAACTCATTCTCGGTATGAAATGCTGTTAGCTTTTGTCAGCTCCCACAAGCAAGGCAGTGTCTGCACCTGATCCTGTGACTTTCGTGGTCTCAATGTTCAGCCAGTCCAGCTTGGCAACAGCATTTATTTTTTTCCACAATAAAACAAAGTAACTTATCATAGGAACGTAAGATTTAGGAGCAGAATTAGACCATTTGGCCCATTGAGTCTACTCCAACATTTTACTGTGGCTGATCCAGTTTACTTATCAGCTTCAATCTCCAGCCTTCTTGCCGTATTCCTTCAAGCCCTGACCAATCAAGAACCTCTGCCATAAATATAAAAAAAAAGAAAGCTTTGGCCTCCACGGCCGCCTGTGGCAAAGAAATGCACAGATTCACCACTCTCTGGCTAAAGTAATTTCTCATCGTCTCTGTTCTAAAGGGACGCGCCGCTCTTCTAATTCTTTGTCCTCTGGTTTTCGACTCCCCGACCGTAGAAACTTTCCTCTCCACACCCACTCGATCAAGGAATTTAAATACTCAATAGATTTCAATGGGGTCACACTTCTTCCTTCCAAGTTCCAGAGAGTGCAGGCCTAAAGATATCAAGCAGTTTTCATATGAGGCACTTCAATCTTGGAATCATTTTTGTGAACCTCGTTTGAACGCTCTCTACTTTAAGCACAATCTTTCTAAGATAAGAGGCCCAAAACTCCACGTGAGTTCATAACACTCCACGTGAGGTGTCACCAGTGCTTTATAAAGTCTCAGCATCGCACCTATCCTTTTATATTCGAGTCGAAATGCTGACATGCATTTGCCCTCCTCACCACAGACTCAACCTGAGAAGGTTACATCATCGGCACAACATTGTGGGCTGAGGGGCCGGGAATGTGCTGTAGATTTCTATGTTCAACCTGTAAATTAACCATTAGGGAATCCCGCACAAGGACTTAAAAGTCCATTTGAATCTCTGATTTATTTTTTCTTATTTCTCTCCATTTAAAAAATTGTCAACCATTTTACTTTCTCCCAAAGTGCATGACCATGCATGTTTCAACACAGCAGTACATCTACCATTACACTGTCCTGTCTAAGTCCTTCTGTAGCCTGTCTACTTCCATAAAATTACTTTCCCCTCCACTTATCCTCATATCGTCTGCAAACTGTGGAGCCGCGTTCAGGGATCTATGAACACGGAGCGGAAGGCTCCTCTGCTCATCGAAACAGTTTTGACTTTAATGGTGTTCTATAAGTTTGTATTTGTCCGGGATGAGCTCGACTGTCATTTCTCCAACCAGATCGGCAAGGGATGTCAGCAGAGCGGCAACGGCTTTAATTTCTGGGGGGGAATAATGAGGAAGGTGCTGGACATGTGCATTGCTAAAAATGAAGAAGTATTCAGTTCTCAAGAAGTATTCAATTGTGGCCGAAATGGGAACTCCAGGCTGTTGCAAAAGCTAAAGAGAGTACAGACACTTATTTATCCCGGGATCAAAGAGAAATAAAGGCACAGACATCGGTGTACGGTTAACCCTTGAATATGTGATCACGTTGCCTTACGACTCCGCCAAAGTCAGGTTATATCTTAAATTTATACCTCGAATTTCCGGCGATAGCCAACAGCCAAATATACTCAGTGAGCGATGTCAAGAAGCAGTTGTTGGATATTAGCCAGTCTACGAATGATTCCGGGCGGTGCACAACATTAGAACTGCGCATCTGCTGTCAGTTCCTCCATTACCAAGACAGTGTGGGATTAAAGTTAACATTACCTCATTCTCGGTATGAAATGCTGCTAGCTTTTGTTAGCTCCCACAAGCAAGGCAGCTTCTGCATCTTATCCTGTGACCTTCGTGGCCTCAATCTTCAGCTAGTCAAGCTTAGCAACAAACTTTAGGTTTTTCACAATAGAACAAAGTAACCTATAAGAACTTAAGATTTAGGAGCAGAATTAGACCATTTGGCCCATTGAGTCTACTCCAACATTATACTGTGGCTGATCCAGTTTACCTATGAGCTTCAATCTCCTGCCTTCTTTCTGTATTCCTTCAAGCCCTGACCAATCAAGAACCTCTGCCATAAATATACAACAAAGAAAGCGTTGGCCTCCACGGCCGCCTGTGACAAAGAAATCCACAGATTCACCACACTCTGGCTGAAGTAATTTCTCCTCGTCTCTGTTCTAAAGGGACGGGCCGCTTTTCTAATCCTTTGTCCTCTGGCTTTCGACTCCCCGACCATAGAAATTTTCCTCTCCACACCCACTCGATCAAGGAATTTAAATACTCAATAGATTTCAGTGGGGTCACCCTTCTTCCATCTAAATTCCAGAGTGCAGACCGAGAGATATCAAGCACTTCTCAAATGACGCCCTTCAATCTTGGAATCATTTTTGTGAAACTCGTTTGAACCCTCTCTACTTTGAGCACAATCTTTCTAAGATAAGAGGCCCAAAACTGTTCACAATACTCCACGTGAGGCCTCACCAGTGATTTATAAAGTCTCAGCATCTCACCTTTCCTTTATTTTGGAGTAGAAATGCTGACATGCATTTGCCCTCCTCATCACAGATTCAACCTGAGAAGGTTAGAACATCGGCACAACATTGTGGGCTGAGGGGCCGGGAATGTGCTGTAGATTTCTATGTCCAAACTGCAAATTATCTTTTTGGGAATTCCGCACAAGGACTTTAAAGTCCCCTTGAATCGCTGATTTTTTTTTTTTTGATTTCTCTCCATTTAGAAAATTGTCAACCATTTTACTTTCTCCCAAAGTGCCTGACCATACATGTTTCAACACAGCAGGACATCTGCCATTACTTTACCCTGTCTAAGCCCTTCTGTAGCCTGTCTACTTCCGCAAAACTACCTTCCCCTCCACTTATCCTCATATCGTCTGCAAACTGTGGAGCCGCGTTCAGGGATATATGAAAACGGAGCGGAAGGCTCCTCTGCTCATCGAAACAGTTTTGACTTTAATTGTGTGCTATATGTTTGTATTTGTCCGGGATGAGCTCGACTGTCATTTCTCCCACCATATCGGCAAGGGATGACAACAGAGCGGCAATGGCTTTAATATCTGGGGAAAATAATGAGGAAGGTGCTGGCCATGTGTATTCACAAAAATGAAGAAGTATTCAATTCTCAAGAAATATTCAATTGTGGTAAAAAGGGAATGCAAGGCTCTTGTAAAAGCTAAAGGGAGTACAGACACTTTTTTATCCCGGTATCAAAGAGAAATAAAGACACAGACATCGGTGCACGGTTAACACTTGAATTCCTGATCACGTTGCCTTACGACTCCGCCAAAGTCAGGTTTTATCTTAAATTTATACAGCGAATTTCGGGCGACAGCCAACAGCCAAATATACTCAGTGAGCGATTTCAAGAAGCACTTGTTGGATCTCAGCCAGTCTACGAATGCTTCCAGTCGGTGCACGAATTTAGAACTGCACGTCTGCAGTCAGTTCCTCCATTACCAAGACAGTGTGGGATTAAAGTTAACATTACCTCATTCTTGGTATGAAATGCTGCTAGCTTTTGTTAGCTCCCACAAGCACGGCAGCGTCTACATCTTATCCTGTGACTTTCGTGGCCTCAATCTTCAGCTAGTCAAGCTTAGCAACAGCATTTAGTTTTTCCACAATAAAACAAAGTAACTTATCATAAGAACGTAAGCTTTAGGAGCAGAATTAGACCATTTGGCCCATTGAGTCTGCTCTAACATTTTACTGTGGCTGATCCAGTTTACTTATGAGCTTCAATCCCCTGCCTTCTTTCCGTATTCCTTCAAGCCCTGACCAATCAAGAACCTCTGCTATAAATATACAAAAAAAAGCTTTGGCCTCCACGGCCGCCTGTGGCAAAGAAATCTACAGATTCACCACTCTCTGGCTGAAGTAATTTCTCCTCCTCGCTGTTAAGGGACGGGCCGCTCTTCTAAGCCTTTGTTCTCTGGTTTTCGAATCCCCAAACAAAGAAACTTTTCTCTCCACACCCACTCGATCAAAGAATTTAAATAATCAATAGATTTCAATGGGGACACACTTCTTCCTTCTAAATTCCAGAGAGTGCAGACCTGGAGATATCAGGCACTTCTCATATGACGTCCTTCAATCTGGGAATCATTTTTGTGAACCTCGTTTGAACCCTCTCCACTTTGAGCACAATCTTTCTAAAATAAGAGGCCACAAACTGTTCACAATACTCCACGTGAGACCTCACCAGTGCTTTATAAAGTCTCAGCATCACACCTTTCCTTTTATATTCGAGTCGAAATGCTGACATGCATTTGCCCTCCTCACCACAGACTCAACCTGAGAAGGTTACATCATCGGCACAACATTGTGGGCTGAGGGGCCGGGAATGTGCTGTAGATGTCTATGTCCAACCTGCAAATTAACCTTTAGGGAATCCCGCGCAAAGACTTTAAAGTCTCCTTGAAGCTCTGAATTCTTTTTCTATGCTTTCTCTCCATTCAAAAAATACACAACACATTTATTTTCTCCTAACGTGTATGACCATGCATATTTGAACACAGCAGTACATCTGCCATTACGTTGCCCTGTCTTAGTCCTTCTGTAGCCTGTCTACTTTCTCAAAACTAACTGCCCGTCCACTTACCCTCATATCCTCTGCATACTGTGCAGCCACGTTCATGGAGCTACGAACATGGACCGTAAGATCCCTCAGCTCATCGAACCTGTCCTGTCTTTAATAGTGTGCTATATCTTTGTCTTTTTAAAGGTTGAACTCATCTGCCATTTATCCGACCATTTCTGCAAGGGACTTTAGCAGAGCTGCAATTGTTTCCGTTTTTGGGAAGATTGAGGAAGGTGCAGGACTTGTGTACTCCAAAAATGAAGAAGTTCTCAGTTCTCAAGAATTGTTGCCAAAAAGGGAACTCAAAGCTCTCTGCTGCCTATACACGTTATACATCTCTCTCTTCTTCTTTATCACAGTTCCAATATCCCTCGAGAACCAAGGTTCTTTATTCTTATTCACTTTGTCTTCAATACTGACAGAAACATACTAACTCTGCACTCTCAAAATAACACCATTAAAGGCCTCCCAATTACCAATCACATCTTTGCCAGAGAACAACCTGTCCCAATCCACGTTTTTTCGTTCCTTTCTCATTTCTTCAAATTGGGACTTTTTCCAGATAAGAACCTCAACCCGAGGACCTGATCTATCTTTACCCGCGATCAAGATGAAAGTAATGCTCTTATGATCACTGGAAACAACGTGTTCCCCTACACACACTTCCGTCACCTGTCCTGACTCGTTTCATAATAGAAGATCTAATATTGTATTCTCTGCAGACGGTGCCTCAATATATTGATTTAGAAAACTTTCCTGAACACATTTTTCAAACTCTAACCCTTCTATACCTTTAACTGTATGGCAATCCCAATCACTACATGGAACATTAAAATGCCCTACCATCACAACCTTATGTTTCCTGCAGTTGTCTGCTATCTCTCTGCAGCTTTCCTCCTCAAATTCTCGCTGACTGTTGGGTTGCCTACAACACAACCCCCTTACTGTGGTCATACCTTTCCTGTTTCTCAGCTCAGCTCCACAGATATGACCTCGGTAGCCAAACCCTCTGATCTGTCCTAACTAAGCACTGCTGTCCCTGACTAGCAAAGCACCCTCCCCCCACAAAATTCAATCAGTAAGGCACGACCTGCCACAAAGCCATGCTGACTACTCCTAATCATTCTATACCTCTACAAATGTCCATAAATCCTGCCTCTCAGAATCTTCTCCATCAACTTACCAACCACTGAGGTAAGACTCACTGCTCTATAATTTCCTGGGCTATCTCTACTCCCTATCTTGAATAAAGGAACAGCATCCGCAACCCTCCAATCCACTGGATCATCACTCGTTCCCATTGATGATTCAAAGATCATCGCCAGAGGCTCATCAATCTGCTCCCTCGCGCCCCACAGCAGCTTGGAGTATATCTCATCCGGTTCCGGCGGCTCATCCAACTTGAAGCTTTACAAAAGCTCCAGCAAATCCTCTTCCTTAATATCTACAAGCACAAGCTTTTCAGTCTGCCGAAAGTCATCACTACACTCACTAAGATCCTTTTCCATCGTGAATTCTGAAGCAATGTATTCATTATGTACCTCTGTTATTTCCTCCGGTTCCAAACACACATTCCCACTGTTACACTTGATAGGTCTTTTTCTTTCACGTCTTATCCTCTTGCTCTTCACATACTTATAGAATGCCTTGGCGTTTTCCTTAATTCTGCCCGCCAAGGCCTTCTCATGGCCCCTTCTGGCTCACCTAATTTCCTTCTTAAGCTCCTTCCTATTAGCCTTATAACCCTCTAAATCTCTAACATTCTCAATCTCTCTGAAACTTTTGTTAGCTTTTCTTTTCTTCTTGACTGGATCTATTACAGCCTTTATACACCACGGTTCCTGTACCCTATCATAACTTCCCTGTCTCATTGGAACGTGCCTATACAGAACTCCACACAAATATCCCCTGAATACACCACGGTTCCTGTACCCTATCATAACTTCCCTGTCTCATTGGAACGTGCCTATACAGAACTCCACACAAATATCCCCTGAATACACCATTGTTCCTGTACCCTATCATAACTTCCCTGTCTCATTGGAACGTGCCTATACAGAACTCCACACAAATATCCCCTGAATATTTGCCTCATTTCGTTCCTACTTTTCACTGAGAACAACTGCTTCCAATTAAAGCCTGCAATTTCCTGCCTGATAGCCTCATAATTCCCTTTACTCCAATTAAACTCTTTTCTAACTTGTCTGTTCCTATCTCTGTAAAATGGAATTGTAAAGGTGAAAGAATTATGATCACGATTTCAAAAACGATTTCCAGAAGCTGTCCCATTGAGAGATCTGACAACAGACCAGATTTATTCCCCAATGCCAAATCAAGTACAGCCTCTTCTCTTGCAGGCTTATCTACGTATTGTATCAAGAACCCTTCCTGAACACCGCTAACAAACTCCACTCCATCTAAACCTTTTGCTCGAGGGAAATGTCAATCGATAATTAGGAAATGACGATTAGAAATAACATTCATTTTAACAAGTGACAAATGAGTTAGTGTTGCAACAAGGTCTTCAGGGATGTGTATCACTGGGCTCGCTTCCACGGAAGGTGCGACCTCTACAGACGAAACGGTTTCATTTCATTTCAATTAATTTCGAGTGAAGTTTGACTGTAATTCCATCACATAGGAATGCCCATGAATACAGTCAGGACTAGGCTGTTAAACGGAATACCAATAGTCCCAGACGACACAAAGCACACATAATATGTTGTTACGAAGGATGAACAACTCTGATGGGCCATGCCCCCCCCCCCTTTTTGGAGAATCGCAAATCGCTACTATTTCTATGCTGCTAACAAGGAAGTAAGAGAGACAAAAGGAAATCTGCCAGGGCAGTTGTTATTGATAACAGCTCATGAAAGTGAATGAGAGAGAGACACAGCTAAGAGGTAAACAAGGTGGAACGTCTCCTACTGATAAAAGAAGAGATTCACTGCTATTGTCTTTTGGAGAAGAATTGTTTACTTGGTACTGTTCTATTCATTGAAATCCCTCAGGGGACAGCCAGAGTGGGCTGGCTTGATGGGTTAAGTCATTCAAACCAGATTGACACCTGAGACCTTGTGAATGGGGATAAAATTGAGGTCTGGGGTGACACCATTCAGACGCACCAGGAGAAACGCTAGTGAGCAGCAGAAACCCACGAGACAGTGTGGGACATCGGAGACCGAACGAAGTGTCGGTAAATTTTAACTCACAGTGTTTATAGCGAGACCGATGGGGGCTTGTGAGTGTGTCCACCCTTGCCTGGGTGACGAGTCCACCACGGAAGAACGGTCTAGCTAAAGGACGGAGGGAGTCACACTGGAATGGCCACCACAACGACACATCGACGGATCGAAATCGTAAAGGAAGGCTGGCAAAGACCATAGCTGTTACTGTTTGCGCGCTCTCTTTCTCTCGTCTCTTTCTCTCTCCAACAATTGCAACACATCGACCGATAACTACCCCAGCCTGCATGAACAGAACTGAACTTTATATTTCCATGTGACAATTCATTATCCCCTGGACAACGATAGAGCTTGTTTCATTATTGATTATTATTATACTCGCACTTTTAGGTTTAGTATTGCTAACGTACATTATCTGTATATTTGCATTGATATTGTTTTGTATATTTTTACAAATAAATACTGTTGAAAATAGCTTCACCAGACTCCAACGGACGCTTCTATCTTTGCTGGTAAGACACCCAGTTATGGGGTACATAACAATGTATCAATTAGAAAGATAGCAAGCATATGTGGGATGTCAGTAAATTCCCCCTGGGCATTTCGAATGCCACAGTACTCTACAATTGTTCACAACAGAGTTTGTCTTCTGCCGAGCGAACACTGAGGGGTAACACAGACACCTGCCTGGATGCCGCGCCACACTGCCCCCACCTTGCTCAGCTCCTTCATTTCGTCTCCCATGAGCAGCTCTCTTAGTTTACACCTGAACTGTATTGGAGCGAATATCCCAGCGGTAAGGTTTGCCATTAGAAGGGGTTGGGTGGGGGGGGGGGGGAGTGCTGGTATAAACTGGAGTTACTGGGAGATGTAAACAAGAGCGCCATTACAGATAGTTGAGCGGTTGTTGGGACAGAAGTTGTTCGGACCTCAGACAAAGACAGGAAACAAATGTTGTGTCTGCTGGGACTCGTGTGCAGAGCGGCGTACGTTTCAATGGAGGAAGTATTGTTCGAAGGGCATTTGTGCTCAGGTCAGGGGTCAGCGCCTCTAAGCCTGACACTATAGATATTACTGAGACATGAAGCAGGCGGGACAGTTTGGATAAGCTGTGAACGAGACAGACGACCCTCACTGTGACACGCAGGTTGTCTTCAAATGGACACTGAAAGTGTTTCAGTGTCACCAACAAAACCAACATCTGACACGAACACGTCCTCATCATGACACTGACGCACTAACAGGCTCTGCACCACAGCAGGATCTCACCACTCAACGATACCAACACAGAGTCAGGCCCTGCACTGTAACTCGAATACAGTCCTCCCCGTATGCACAACACCCTCCCTCTCCAAAACCACTCCTCGACTCCGTCAAACTCTCCCTCTCCTATACTAATTCCAGTCACTGTCACACAGTCTCCAGTGTACCACCCCCATCTCCGTCACTCATCCGTCACTTACAAGCAACCCGGACTCCGTGACCCGCATCCTCTCCAGCTCACTTCGCCGTCTCCATCATCCCGTACGAACCCAGACGCCACTCCCCTGTCTCCGTGATACACTCCAGCCGGTAAACGCTCCCCATCTACGTCGTCCCTCCACTCTCCTCCCACTCTGTGACCCAGGCAATTCTGCAGAGTATGAGGGAGAGATGACGTCTGGTGTGACACCTCCGGCCGTTCCACCGAATGTCTGCCACCAAGATCTGAGCCTCCCCAAAGCTCTGTAGACACAGGCCTGTTGTGTGATTCCACACCACTTGCATCCGTATCTGCAGTCTCACCACCCTTTCCCTGGCCTCCTCTCTCCTCCCCTTCCTTTCACTTTCGGCAGCACACAGTCCACTTACACACACACACCATCTCCGAGAGACACACACAATTCAAGACTACTGGAACGCCGGAAGACTGGATATTGGTGAGTGGGGAGAACGGAGGAGGGAGAGGGTTTCGTACTTTTTTCTGACTCCAGTGGAGTGTGCTGCGATGGTGCGGGAGGTACTTCACATCTCTGAACCCGGGAGTCTGATGGTATAATATTTAGGGAGCTTCGCTGGTTGTCTGTCCCTGGAAGAGTCTGCTGGAACGGTGTGGACAGAGCTTCACTCTGTGTCTGTCCCAGGCAGTGCGTAATGGATCGTTGCGAAGGGAGCGTTACTCAGTGTATGTTTCCACGAGTGTGTGATGGGATTGTAGGGAGGGATTTCTCGCTCTGTCTCTGACTCCTAGTCTTGGGTCAGTGGATTTCGGCGTTGAAGCTGACTCCAATCAAAGATGGGGAGCAAGAAAATGGCAACTCACACGTTCTGCTCCAACGGTTGCAATCTGAACACCCTTTCTCCGGCCCCACTCTCCTCCCCTTCCTTCCTCTTCTCTTGGCACACCATTCCTTCTCTATGATGCTTAAGTGACTGAATGAACAGCATATATGTAGCAATGAAATTGGTAAGTATGGGAAGGTGTTTTTGCAAAGTGAGGTCAGGGATTTAGCTATTAAGCTAAAGGACAGGACTACCACCCCCCCCCACCCCCCTGTGTGTCCAGACAGAGGAAGATCATACAGTTTAGCACGTGGTGTGGATGGGAGGTCTCCAAAATTTGGAATCATTGTATTTTTTCCAAGGAAGGTGGGATCTGTATAGATGAGATGGAAAAATTATTTACACATAAACTGGAGGGGATCTGATATCCCAGCGGGAAGGTTTGTCAGTACTGTGACTCAGAGTTTTTGGGAGAGTCGTTGAACTCGAGTTGCAGGGGGATGATTTCAGAGCTCCAGAGCAGATAGGGGGATCGATATGGAGACAGATGTTGTTAAGACCTCGGAAAAAGGCAGGAATCCAAAGGTGTACACCATGCAATATGTCTCTCAGGTCAGGTCCCTGGCACTGAGTTTGGTTCTGTGGTGCAGTGGGATAGCGGAGAGGGCGGGATGAGGCGAGAAGTGGCCAGAGGGGATTCATTGATTGGCGAACAGAAAAGTGGATCTGCAGGCGAGAGAAGACTCTGGATAGAATATCCAGTGGGAGGGTGAGCAGGCAAAGCTCTACAGATGCTGGTGTGGCCAGAAATGGGAAGATAATACAGATTAACACGTGGCTGCGGTGCAGGGTTAAGAATCGGAACTTCAGATAGTCGAGTCATTGGGTTTTCCTCAATGGATATTCCGGCCTTTGCACAAGAGACGGTTTCAATGCAATCCGATTTTAATTCACATACAAACATACGTGAGTAGCCATGAAGAAACCAAACTAGACAGCGTTACTCCATTTGAACGCAACTTGAGGCCCTGCATCCACTGAATGCTACTGAATTCCACGGTCGAGCGCGACAGAGCTTGTGGGCGAACACTGGGGGGCAGCACATTCATCTGCCCGGAGGCCGCACCACACGCACCCACGTTGGGCAGCTGATTCATTTTCTCTGCCCTCGAGAAAGGCTCTCGGTTTCCACTTGGACTGGAGGGGAAATAATATCTCAGCGAAAGTTTTACCAGCAGAAAGGAGGAATGTACTTAGAGTTACAGGAGGCTGAAAACTAGAATGAGTTAATAGATAGAGATAGCGTACAGTTTAGCACGTGGCTCAGGAATTGCTGACGGTGGGAAGGGTTCGGAATCTGGAATCATTGTGTTTTTTCCAAGGATGGTGGGATATGTGCAGAAGAGTTGGAAGACTGTTTACACATAAACTGGAGGAGAACTAACTCCCAGCGGGAAGATTTGCCTGTACGGAGCATGCGGGCTTTGTGGAGAGTTGTTAAACTCGATGTGCAGGGGGATGGGATTCAGAGTTCCAGAGCGACAGCGGTGTCGATGTGGAGATAAATTTTGTAGAGACCTCAGACAAAGGCAGGAATCAAAAGGTTGATCATGATGCGATTGGTTCCCTGAGCTGCATATATTTCAATGCTGGAATTTTAAAATAATGGCGGGCGAGCTCAGTGCACGATTTACTTATGTAATTGCAGCCATTATTGAGAAGTTGAACCAGAATATTCAAGATTCAAGATTCAAAAACTTTATTGTCATTCTGACCGTACATCAGCTCTGCAGGGCAGAATAAGACAGCATTTCCCAGGGGCAAGTGCACTCATAACTTAACAAACGCAACAATAAATAGTAAACATAAAAATACATAGTAAAACACAACAGCCACATATCAGTTAACATCAAGTTATAAGTGTCCACTGCAAGTTAAAATTGTCCAAAGCAGAGTCAGGCATTTAGCAGTCTGACTGCCTGTGGGAGGAAGTTGTTTAGTAGCCTTGTCGTTTTAGTTTTGATGCTACTGTAACGTTTGCCTGATGGCAGAAGAACAAACAGATTATGGAGAGGGTGTGAGGGGTCTTTAATGATGTACCGTGTCTTCTGGAGGCATCGACTCTGAAAGAGGTCTTGGACAGAAGGTAGGGAGACCCGAATAACCTTCAAGAAGCAAGCAGGCCAGCATGATATTTCGCGGTTTCTGTATTTAGGCGTCAGAAAGCGAAAGGAATTAAAGGAGGAGGGGTGACATTACTAGCCTGAGAAAATGTCACCACAGTGCACAGTCAGGGTACACAAGATAACTCGTCTAAGTGAGGCATTATGAGTAGGAATGTGGAATGAGAAATGCATGACCATGTTCATGGGGCGACTGTATAGACCAGCCAACATTCCACTGGGATAGAGTCTGATGTGATTCTGAAGGCAGGATCTGAAGCTAATGTCGGAACCGGGAGTATGTGATTTGACGGTGAAGAGGGAGCTTCACTGAGTCTGTACCAGGGAGAGTATGATGGGACAGTGTGGAAGGAGCATCACTCTGTGTCTGTACCATGGAAACTGTGATGGGTCAGTGTCGATGGAGTTTCACTCAATGTCTGACCCCGACGGCGTGTGATGGGACGGTGTGGAGGGAGCCTCGCTCTGTGTCAGACTGACGACGTCATAGAGTCCTATAGCTTCCAATCAGTCTCCAATCAGAAGACGGGAGCGTGAGATTTGTGTGTGTATTACAAAGTAGCGCCTCGCGGTTGATTGGACAAGAGCCAATCTGAGAAACGGATTTATTAACAGAGAAAACAAAGATAGGACAGGGGCTATTGTATCTGGATGATAATTTGGAAAATTGGATCAGCAAATTTGCTGACGATAAAAACCTGGGTGTAGAGAACAGTGAGGAAGGTTTTCAGTGTTAGGGGAGAAAAAGAAAAACAGAGGACATGGGTTAAGGTTGAAGGGGGAAAAGTTTAAAGGGAACATTGGGGGGGCCCTCTTCACACAGAGATGGTGAGAGTGTAGAATGAGCTGCCAGCTGAAGTTGTAAGTGTGGCTCACATTTAACAGTTAAGAAAAACATGGACAGGTACATGGATGAGAGGTGTATGGAGGGATATGGGCCAGGTGCAGGTCAGTGGGACTAGGCAAAAAAACGGTTTAGCACAGCGAAGAAGGGCAAAAAGGTCTTTTTTCTGTGCTGTAATGTTCTATGTTGCTATGGTACTGGAAGCTCCGCCGCCGCCCCACGCGCCCCCCTCTCTGTGTTCACAACCTATTATGGGAATTTGAGGGAGAAATGACGTGTGTGGTACACCTTCCCCCCTTCCACTGGAGATTTATCACCAGGCTCCGGGCGTCTTCAAAGACTGCATGCATAGGCCGGTCATGTGGTTCCACAGCACTTGCATTAGTGGCTGTAACCTCACCATCCCTTTCCCTGTTCTCCTCTCTCCTCCCCTTCCTTCCTCCCTTCCTCTTCCCGCACCACACCATCCGGTCACACACACACACACACACACACACACACACACACACACACACACACACACACACACACACACACACACACACACACACACACACACACACACACACACACACACACACACACACACACACACACAATTCGAAACTACTGGAACGCCGGAATGCTGGTTATTGATGAGTGAGAAGAGCGGCATAGGGTTGGAACTGCGCACTTGTTCTGATTCCAGTAGAGTGTGCTGCGATATTGCGGGGAGTACTTCACATATTTGACATCATAAGTGTGATGGGATAACATTTTCTGAGGCTCACCGGTTGTCTGCCCAAGGCCGTCCGTTTTAGAGCGGGGAGGAGGAAGATTCACTCTGTGTCTGATCCCGGGAGTGTGTGATGGGAGGGTGTGGACGGAGATTCACACTGTGTCAGACCTCGGGAGTGTGTGATGGGACGGTGTGGAGGGAGTTTCACTCTGTGTCTGACCCCGGGAGTGTGTGCTGGGACGGTGTGGAGGGCGATTCAGTCTGTGTCACACCCCGGGAGTGTGTGATGGGACGGTGCGGAGGGAGATTCACTCTGTGTCTGACCCCGGGAGTGTGTGATGGGACGGTGTGGAGGGAGGTTCACTCTGTGTCTGACCCCGGGAGTGTGTGATGGGACTGTGTTGAGGGAGATTCACTCAGTGTCTGACCCCGGGAGTGTGTGATGGGACTGTGTGGAGGGAGATTAACTCTGTGTCTGATCCCGGGAGTGTGTGATTGGACGGTGTGAAGGGAGATTCACTCTGTGTCCGACCCCGGTCGTGTGTGATGGGACGGTGTGGAGGGAGATTCACTCTGTGTCTGACCCCGGGAGTGTGTGATGGGACGGTGCGGAGGGAGATTCACACTGTGTCCGACCCCGGTCGTGTGTGATGGGACGGTGTGGAGAGAGATTCACTCTGTGTCTGACCCCGGGAGTGTGTGATGGGACGGTGTGGAGGGAGATTCACTCTGTGTCCGACCCCGGGAGTGTGTGATGGGGCGGCAATGGAGACGGCCTCTCTCTGCCTCTGACTTACAGTCGTAGGTCAGAAGATTTCGGCGTTTAAACAGACTCCAATCAGATATAGGGAGCTGGAAAATGGTGACTCACACGGTCTGCTCCAAAGACTGCAATCTGAACACCCTTTCTGTGGCCTCCATTCATCTCTCCTTCCTTCCTCTTTTCTCAGCACACCATTCCTTCTCTATGATTCTGAAGTGGGTGAGTACCAGCAGCAGGAGTTCCTCTTCCATATACTGTAGGTACCAATGACATCGGTATGTATGGGAAGCTGATTTCGCAAATTGAGATCACAGATTAAGCTATTAAATTAAAGACATGACCACTACCCGTCCCAGTCTGTCCAGATATAGGAAGACCATATAGTTTAACACGTGGCTCAGAAGTTGGTGACTGTGGGAAGGCTTCGTAATTTGGAATCATTGTGTTTTTCCAAGGAAGGTGGGAACTGTACAGAAAATTAGGAAGACGGTGAATACATAAACTGGAGTAGAACTAACATTCCCGGGGGAAGATTTGCCGGTTCTGCGCATACGGGCTTTCGGGAGGGTTGTTAAAATCGATTTTCAGGGGGATGGGATTCAGAGTTCCTAAGCAGACAGCGGTGCCGATGTGGAGATAAATCTTGGAGAGACCTCAGACAACGGTAGAAATCAAAAGGATGGAACTGAGCTGCACGTATTTCACTGCAGGAAGTTTCAAAAAAAAAGTCGGGTGAGCTCAGGGCATGAATCAAAACATGTGTTATGATATTGTAGCCATTATTCAGACAGTTGCAGGAGAAGCAAGCAGGACAGCATGATATTTGGCGGTTTCTATATTTAGACGTCAGAAAGCGGAAGGAATTAAAGGAGAAGTGGTGACATTACTAGCCTGAGAAAATGTATCCACAGTGCACAGTCAGGGTAGACAAGAGAACTCGTCTAAATGAGGTATGTTGGGTAGGAATGAGGAGTGGGAAATGCATGACCATGTTCATGGGGCTACAGTATAGACCAGCCAACAGTCCACTCGGAGAGCATCTGATGTTATTGAGAATGGAGGAACTGAAGCCAATGTCGGAACAGGGAGGATGTGATTTGACGGGGAAGACGGAGATGCATTCTGTGTCTTTACCATGGAAATTGTGATGGGTCTGTGTCGATGGAGTTTCACTCAGTGTCTGACCCCGACAGCGGGAGATGGAATGGTATGGAGGGAGCCTCGCTCTGTGTCTGACTGACGCGGTCATAGACTCCTGTAGCCTCCAATCAGAAGGCGGGAGTGTGAAATGTGTGCGTGCATTACAAAGTAGCGCCTAGCGGTTGATTAAGCAACAGTCAATCAGGGAAAGGGATTTATTTGCAGGGAAAATAAAGATAAGACAGGGGCTATTTTATCTGGATAATAATGTGGGAATTTGGAACATCCTGTTTGCTGATGATAAAAAGTTGGGAGAGGTAGTGGACAGTGAAGAAGGTTTTCAAAGCTTGCAGAGGGATCTAGACCGGCTGCAACAATGAAGTGATGGAGTTTAATACAGACACGTGTGAGTTATTGCACTTTGGAAGGACAAACCAAGGTAGAACATACAAGGTAAATGGTAGGACACTGAGTAGTGCAGTAGAACAGAGGGATCTAGGAATACAGATGCAAATTTCCCTAAAAGTGGCGTCACAGGGAGATAGGGTCGTAAAGAGAGCTTTTGGTACATTGGCCTTTATAAACCAAAGCACTGAGTATAAGAGTTGGAATGTTATGGGAAGGATGGATGAGGCATTGGTGAGGCCGAATTTGGAGTATTGCGTGCAGTTTTGGTCAGCGAATTACAGGAAGGATATTTATAAGGTTGAAAGAGTGCAGAGAAGGTTTACAAAGATGTTGCCGGGTCTTGAGAAACTGAGTTACAGAGAAAGGTTGAATAGGTTAGGACTTTATTTCCTGGAGCGGACAAGAATGAGTGGAGACATGATAGAGGTGTATAAAATCACGATGGGTATAGATAGAGTGAATGCAGGCAGGCTTTTTCCACTGAGTCTAGGGGGGAAAACAAGGCAGAGAATATGGGTTAAGTTTGAATGGGGAAAAGTTTAAAGGGAAATGGGGGTGGGGGCTTCACACATAGAGCGGGGGGAATGTGGAATGAGCTGCCAGATAAAGTGGTGAATGCGGGCTCACTTTTAACATTTAAGAAAAACTTGTACATGGATGAGAGGTGTATGGAGGGATATGGGCCAGATTCAGGTCAGTGGGACTAGGCAGAAAAACGTTTTGGCACCGACAAGAAGGGCCAATAGGCCTGTTTATGTACTGTAATGTTCTATTGTTCTATTGTTTGTATGTCTGTTTTTAGTTAATTTATTGTTTATTTATAATTTCACAGTCAGAGAGATAGCAATGCCTGTCCGGAGTGTTGAATGCTCCTCTGCCTGGATGTGGGACGGCAGGGAGACCTCCAGTGTCTCTGACGACTTCATCTGTGAGAAGTGCATCCAGCTTCAGCTTCTAACACACCGCGTTTGGCAGTTGGAACTGCTACTGGATGAACTCAGGGTCATTCGGGAAACGGAGGGTGTGATAGGGAGGGCATATTAGGAGGAGGTGTGACCCAATGTGCAGTTCGCGCGAGACTGGAGGGCAGTCAGGAGGTTGAAAGGGATTAGCGAGCAAGTGCCAGTGCAGAGTGCCCCCTGTGGCCAACCGGCCAATTACAGAAATACCACTTTGTATTCTTCCGTGTGGGGGAGATGGGTGAAAATGACCAGTAGAGGTATGTCTCTCAGGTCAGCACTCTGACACTGAGTTTGGTTCTGTGGTGCAGTGGGATAGTGGCGAGGGCGAAAAGAGTCGAGATGCGGACAGAGGCAATTCATTGTTTGGCGAGCAGAAAAGAGGATCGGCGGACGAGAGATGATTCCTGGATGGTATCTTACCTCCCTGGTGCCAGGGCTGGGACATCTCGGATCAGGTCTCTAGTAATATCCAGTGGGAGGGTCAGCTGGAAAAGCTCTACAGGTGCTGGTGTGGCCAGAAGTGGGAAGATAATACAGATTAACACGTGGCTGCGGTGCAGGGTTAGGAATGAGGGCTTCAGATAGTAGGGACATTGGGTTTTCATCAATGGAAGTTCCGACCTTTGCAGAAGAGAAGGCATCAATCCAAACCAATTTTAATTCACATGCAAACATACGTGAGTAGCCATGAACAAACCAAACTAGACAGCGTTACTCCAGTTGAACGCAACTTGAGTCCCTGCATCCATTGAATGCCACTGAATGCCACGGTCGAGCGCGACAGAGCTTGTGGGCGAACACTAGGGGGCAGCACATTCATCTGCCAGGAGGCCGCACCACACCCACCCACGTTGCGCAGCGCCTTCATTTTCTCTGCATCGAGCAAGGCTCTCAGTTTCCACCTGAACTGGAGGGGAAATAATATATCAGCGGAAGTTTTACCAATAAAAAGACGGAATTTTCGTAGAGTTACAGAAGGATGAAAACCAGAATGAGATAAGAGATAGAGAAGTGGTTGTTCGGACGGCAGGACCTGTAGCTCAGAATTCCAGGTCTTGATTGTCTTAGCAAAGCGGAAATAAGTCAAGGGTGAGGGGCGGCTTTACGAGTTACATTAGATGTACTGACAAAAACAGGAAGAGAGGGGTTTCAGTGGCTCTTTGACAGAGACGTGGACATAACATTTAACATAAAATCATATAATAATTACAGCACTGAAACAGTCCATCTCGGCTCTTCCAGTCCGTACTGAACACTTACTCTCATCTATTCCCACCTACATGCACTCAGCCCATAACCCTCCATTCCTTTCCTGTAAATATACCTAAACATTTTTAATGACAAATTCGAACCTGCCTCTACCACTTCTACTGGAAGCTCCGCCGCCGCCCCATGCGCCCCCACTCTGTGTTGACAAGCAATTGTGGGAAGTTGAGGGAGAAATGACGTTTGGTGCTACACCTCCCACCCCTTCCACCGGAGATCTATCACCAGGCTCTGGGCCTCTCCAAAGTCTGCATGCACAGGCCGGTCATGTGGTTCCACAACACTTACATTAGTGGCTGAAATCTCACCACCCTTTCCCTGGCCTCTTCTCTCCTCCCCTTCCTTCCTCTTTTCGCACAACACCATCCGGTCACACACACACACACCATCTCCGAGAGTCATACACAATTCGAGACTACTGTAAGGCCGAAATGCTGGGTATTGGTGAGTGAGGAGACCGGCATAGGGAGGGGGCTGCGCACTTTTTCTGACTCCAGTAGAGTGTGCTGCGATGTTGCGGGGGGTACTTCACATGTTTGACCCCAAGAGTGTGATGGGATAATATTTTGTGAGCTTCACCGGTTGTCTGACCAAGGGAGTCTGTTTTAGGACGGTGAAGAGGAAGCTTCACACTGTGTCTGACCCCGGCAGCGTGTGATGGGACTGTGTAGAGAGACCTTTATTCTATGTCTTACCGGGGAGTGTGTGATGGGACGATGTGGAAGCAGCTTCGCTCTGTCTCTGACTCACAGTCTTATATATTGCTCAGAAGATTTCAGCGTTTAAACAGACTCCAATCAGATACAGGGAGTAAGAAAGTGGTGACTCACACGGTCTGCTCCAAAGACTGCAATCTGAACACCATTTTTGTGGCCTCCAGTCATTTCTCCTTCCTTCCTCTTTTCTCAGCACACCATTCCTTCTCGATGATTCTTAAGTGGGTGAGTACCTACAGTATATGGACCAGAAACAGGAGTTCCTGTTCCATATACTGTAGGTACCAATGACATCGGTATGTATGGGAAGGTGTTTTTGCAAAGCGAAATCAGGGATTTAGCTATTAAATTAAAGGACAGGACCACTACCCGTCCCAGCGTGTCCAGACAGAGGAAGACCATACAGTTTAGCACGTGGCTCAGGAGTTGTTGACGGTGGGAAGGCTTCTGAATTTGGATTCACTGTGTTTTTTTCACCAGGGAAGGTGGGATCTGTACAGAAGAGTTGGAAGACGGTTTACACATAAACTGGAGGAGAACTAAAATTCCCAGCGGGAAGATTTGCCGGTACTGAGCATGCGGGCTTTGTGGAGAGTTGTTCAACTCAATTTGCAGGGGGATGGGTTTCAGAGTTCCAGAGCAGATAGCTGAGTCGATGTGGAGAACAATGTTGGAGGGACCTCAGACAAAGGCAGGAATCAAAAGGTTGATCATGATGCGATTGGTGCACTGCCCTGCGTATATTTCAATGCTGGAAGTTTTAAATAAAGGTGGGCGAGCTCAGGACATAAATCAAATTTTGAATGATGATATTGTAGCCATTATTGAAACAGTTGCAGGAGAGCCAAGCAGGACAGCATGATATTTCGTGGTTTCTATATTTAGACGTCAGATAGCGGAAGGAATTTAAGGAGGAGGGGTGAGATTACTAGCCTGAG
Organism: Hemitrygon akajei; assembly: GCF_048418815.1. Taxonomy (NCBI): domain Eukaryota; kingdom Metazoa; phylum Chordata; class Chondrichthyes; order Myliobatiformes; family Dasyatidae; genus Hemitrygon; species Hemitrygon akajei. Next base: position 856,878 of record NW_027331932.1, read on the forward strand.
AAAATGTCTCCACAGAGCACAGCCAGGGTAGACAAGAGAACTCGTCTGTGAGGATTTGTGGGTGGAAACAGAGTAACATAGAAAACCTACAAAATAATACTAGCCCTTCGGCCCACAGTTGTGCTGAACATGTCCCTACCTTAGACATGAGTAGGCTTACTCATTGCCCTCTATTCTTCTAAGCTCTATGTCTTAAAAAGCCCTATTGTACCCGCCTCCACCACCTTTGCCGGCAGCCCATTCCACCCACTCACCACTCTGCGTAAAACATTTACCCCGACATCTCCTCTGTACCTCCTCCCTAGCACCTTAAAACTGTGTCCTCTTGTGGCAACCATTTCAGCTCTGGGAAAAAAATCCTCTGACTATCCACAAGGTCAATGCCTCTCATCATCTTATACACCTCTATCAGGTTGGTTCTCTTCGCTCCAAGGCGAAAAGGCCGAGTTTACGCATCGTGTTTTCATAAGGCATGCTCCCCAATCTAGGCAATTTCTTTGTGAGTCTTCTCTGTACCCTTTCATTGGCATCCTCATCCTTCCTGTAGTGAGGCGACCAGAACTGAGCACAGTACTCCAAATGGTGTCTGACCAGTATCCTATATAGCTGCAACATTACCTCTCGGCTCATAAATTCAATTCCTCGGTTGACGAAGGCCAATGCAATCAAAGCAAAATGTACCAAATACTGGAATTAAAGTTTTATACTTAAATGCACGCAGCAGAAGGAATAAGGTGGATGATCTTGTAGTACAGTTACAGATTGACAGGTATGATATTGTAGTCATCAATGAATCGTGCCTAAAGGATGCATGGGTCTGGGAGCTGAACGTCCAAGGCGAATCGGAAGGATAGGCGGGTAGGCAGAGGGGATGGCGTGGCTTTATTGGTAAGTAATGATATTAAATCATTAGAAAGAGGTGACATAGAATCGGAAGGTGTAGAATCTTTATGGGTTGCGCTAAGCAATCGCGAGGTACAAGGACCCTGATGGCAGTTATGTACAGGCCTCCTAACAGCTGCAGTGATGTGGACGACAAATTACAACAGGAAATAGAAAAGGCTTGTCAGAAGGGCAGTGTTATGATAATTGTAGGGGATTTTAACATGCGAGTGGATTGGGAAAATCAGGTCGGTACCGGATCTCAAGAGAGAGAATTTGTAGAATGTCTACGAGATGGCTTTTTAGAACAGCTTGTTGTTGAGCCCACGAGGGGATCGGCTGTACTGGATTGGGCATGGTGTAATGAGCCAGAGGTGATTAGAGAGTTCGAGCTGAAGGAACCCTTAGGAGCCAGTGATCATAACATGATTGAGCTCACTGTGAAATTTGTGAAAGAGAAGCCAACATCCGATGTGTCGGTATTTCAGTGGAGTGAAGAAAAGTAGAGTGGCATGACAGAGTTGACTGGAAAGGGACACTAGCGGGAAGGACGGCAGAGCAGTCGTGAGGAATATGCAATACAGATATATTCCAAGAAAGAAGAAATTTTCTAATGGATAAAGAATGCAACGGTGTTTGAGAAGAGAAGTCAAAGCCAAATTAAAAGCAAAGGAGAGGGCATACGAGGAAGCAAAAATTAGTGGGAGGACAGAGGATTAAGTAGTTTTTAAAAGCTTACAAAAGGAAACTAAGAAGGTCATTAAGAGGGAAAAGATAAACTATGAACGGAAGCTGGCAAATAATATCAAAGAGGATACTAAAAGCTTTTTCAAGCATATAAAGATTAAAAGGCAGGTGCGAGTGGATATAGGACCGATAGAAAATGATGCTAGAGAAATTCTAATGGGAGGAAAAGGAGATGGCGGAGGAACTGAAGGAGTATTTTGCATCAGTCTTCACTGAGGAAGACATCAGCAGTATACCGGGCACTCAGAGGAGTCAGGGAAGAGAAATGTGCGCAGTCACAATTAAGACAGAGAAAGTACTCATGAAGCTGAATAGTCTAAGGGTAGATAAATCTCCCGGACCATATGGAATGCACCTTCATGTTCTGAAGGAAGTAGCTGTGGAGATTGCCGAGGCATTTGCAATGATCTTTCAAAAGTCAATAGATTCTAGCATGGTTCCGGAGGACTGTAAGATTGCAAATGTCACTCCGCTATTTAAGAAGGAGGCAAAGAAGCAAAAAGGAATGATAGACCTGTTAGCTTGACATCGGTGGTTGGGAAGTTGTTGGAGTCGATTGTCAAGGATGAGCATACGACAAGATAGGCAGAACTCAGCATGGTTTACTCAACGGAAAATCCTGCCTGACAAAACTATTAAAATTTTTGAGGAAATTACAAGTAGGCTAGACAAGGGAGATGCAGTGGATGTTGTGTATTTGGATTTTCAGAAAGCCTTTGACAGGTGTCGCACATGAGGCTGCTAAACAAGATAAGAGCCCATGGTGTTCCACAGGGGTCCGTGTTGTGGCCGCTTCTTTTTACGTTGTATATCAACGATTTGGATTATGGAATAGATGGCTTTGTGGCTCAGCTTGCTGATAATACAAAGATAGGTGAAGGGTCCGGAAACAGTGCTGAGGAAACAGAGAGTCTGCAGAGAGACTTGGATAAATTGGAAGAATAGGCAAAGAAGTGACAAATGAAATACAATTTTGGAAATAGTATGGTCATGCACTTTGGTAGAGGTAATAAAAGGGCAGGCTATTATTTAAATGGTGAGAGAATTCAAAGTTCTGAGATGCAACGGGACTTAGGAGTCCTCGTGCAGGATACCCTTAAAGTTATCCTTCAGTTTGAGTCGGCGGTGAAGAAGGCGAATGCAATGTTGACATTCATTTCTAGAGGAATAGGGAATAGGTGCAGAGATGTGATGTTGAGGCTCTATAAGGCACTGGTAGGAAATCACTTGGGGTACTGTGTGCAGTTTTGGGCTCTTTATTTAAGAAAGGAAGTACTGACATTGGAGATGGTTCAGAGAAAATTCACCTGAATGATTCCAGGTATGAAAGGGCCACCATATGAGGAACATTTGAACACTCATGAACTGTACTCCTTGGAGTTTAGAAGAATAAGAGGGGAATCATAGAAATTTCGTATGCATGGACAGAGTGGACGTGGCAAAGTTGTTTCCCATGGTGGGGGAGTCTAGTACGAGAGGGCATGATTTAAGGATTGAAAGGCGCCCATTCAGAACAGGAAGGGGAAGATTATTTTTAGCCAGATGGTAGTGAATCTGAGTAAATTGTTGCCACGGGCGGCAGTGGAGGTCTAGTTATTGGGTGTATTTAAGGCGGAGATTAGATAGATAGATAGATAGATAGATAGATAGATAGATAGATAGATAGATAGATAGATAGATAGATAGATAGATAGATAGATAGATAGATAGATAGATAGATAGATAGATACTTTATTCATCCCCATGGGGAAATTCAACATTTTTTCCAATGTCCCATACACTTGTTGTAGCAAAAACTCATTACATACAATACTTAACTCAGTAATAATATGATATGCATCTAAATCACTAACTCAAAAAGCATTAATAATAGCTTTAAAAAAAAAGTTCTTAAGTCCTGGCAGTTGAATTGTAAAGCCTAATGGCATTGGGGAGTATTGACCTCTTCATCCTGTCTGAGGAGCATTGCATCGATAGTAACCTGTCGCTGAAACTGCTTCTCTGTCTCTGGATGGTGCTATGTAGAGGATGTTCAGGGTTTTCCATAATTGACCGTAGCCTACTCAGCGCCCTTTGCTCAGCTACCGATGTTAAACTCTCCAGTACTTTGCCCACGACAGAGCCCGCCTTCCTTACCAGCTTATTAAGACGTGAGGCGTCCTTCTTCTTAATGCTTCCTCCCCAACACGCCACCACAAAGAAGAGGGCGCTCTCAACAACTGACCTATAGAACATCTTCAGCATCTCACTGCAGACATTGAATGACGCCAACCTTCTAAGGAAGTACAGTCGACTCTGTGCCTTCCTGCACAAGGCATCTGTGTTGGCAGTCCAGTCTAGCTTCTCGTCTAACTGTACTCCCAGATACTTGTAGGTCTTAACCTGCTCCACACATTCTCCATTAATGATCACTGGCTCCATATGAGGCCTAGATCTCCTAAAGTCCACCACCATCTCCTTGGTCTTGGTGATATTGAGACGCAGGTAGTTTGAGTTGCACCATATCACAAAGTCCTGTATCAGTTTCCTATACTCCTCCTCCTGTCCATTCCTGACACACCCCACTATGGCCGTGTCATCAGCGAACTTCTGCACATGGCAGGACTCCGAGTTATATTGGAAGTCTGATGTGTACAGGGTGAACAGGACCGGAGAGAGTACGGTTCCCTGTGGCGCTCCTGTGCTGCTGACCACCGTGTCAGACCTACAGTCTCCCAACTGCACATACTGAGGTCTATCTGTCAAGTAGTCCACTATCCAATCCACCATGTGAGAGTCTACCCCCATCTCCGTTAGTTTGTGCTTTAAGATCTTTGGCTGGATGGTGTTAAAGGCACTAGAGAAGTCAAGGAATGTAATCCTCACAGCACAACTGACCCCATCTAGGTGAGAGAGTGATTTGTGCAGCAAATACGTGATAGCATCCTCCACTCCCACCTTCTCCTTATACGCAAATTGAAGCGGATCCCGGGCGTGCCTGGTTTGTGGGCCTCAACGGTTATGGTGAGAAGGCCGGGGAGTGGGAATAAATGGAAGAATGGATCAGCTCATGATAAAATGTCGGGGCTGACTCGATGGGCCGAATGGCCGACTTCTGCGCCTTTGTCTTATGGTCTTATGGTCTTAAGTGCATCCAGCTGTAGCTTCTAACACTCCGCGTTAAGGAGTTGGAAATGGAACTGGATGAACTCAGGGTCATTCGCGAAGCCGAGGGTGTGATAGCGAGAACATTTTAGGAGGAAGTTAACCTGCACTGTAACTCGAAAACACTCGAAAACACCTCTCCTGCATACCCTCCCTCCCCCAATCCCCTCCCCAAATCAGTCAAACTCTCCCTCTCCTGCACTGTTCCCCGTCATTGTCACTCCCTCTCCAGTACACCACTCCCGTCTCCGTTACCCATCCGTCGCCTACAAGCAAACCCGTATCCATGACCCAAACCTTCTCTTGCACCATTCGCTGTGTCCATCATCCCGTACGTATCCATGCGCCCCACCCCGTTCTCATGATACACTCCATCCGCTAAACGCTCCCCATCTACGCCGTCCCTCCACTCTCCTCCCACTTTGTGTCACAAGCAATTGTGGGGAGTGTGAGGGAGAGATGACGTCTGGTGTGACACCTCCCTCCGTTCCACTGGTTATCTATAACCAGGATCTGAGCCTTTCCACAGCTCTGCATGCACAGGCTGGTCGTGTGGTTCCACACCACTTGCATCAGTATCTGCAGTCTCACCACACTTTTGCTGGCCTCCTCTCTCCTCCCCTTCCTTCCTCTTTCGGCAACACACAGTCGACTCACACACACACACACACCATCTCCGAGAGACACACACACCATCTCCGAGAGACACACACAAATCGTACTATTGGAAAACCCAAATGATGTGTGTTGGTGAGTGGGAAGACCGGAGGAGGGAGAGGGTTGCGCACGTTTTCTGACTCTAGTAGAGTGTGCTGCGGTGGTGCGGGAGGTACGTCACACGTCTGACCCTGGGAGTGTGATGGGATAATATTTAGGGAGCTTCGCTGTTTGTCTGACCATGGAATTGTGTGGTCGGGAGGTGTGGACGTAGCTTCACTCTGTGTATGGCTCCGGACTGTGTGTTGGAACAGTATGCAGGGAGCTGTACTCCGTGTCTGACCTCGGCAGTGTATTGCGTTGCGGAGGGAGCGTTACACAGTGTTTGTTTCCAGGAGTGTGTGATGGGATAGTATGGAGGGATTCTCGCTCTGTCTCTGACTCCTAGTCATGAGTCAGTGGATTTCGGCGTTTAAGCTGACTCAAATTAGAGATAGGGAGCGAGAAAATGGTGCCTCACACGTTCTGCTCCAACGGCTGCAAACTGAACACCCTTTCTGTGGCCTCCACTCTCTTGTCCTTCCTTCCTCTTTTCTCAGCAGACAATTCCTTCTCTATGATTCTTAAGTGGGCGAATGAGCAGCACGATATGCTGGTCCATATAGGTACCAGAGATATCGGTATTTATGCGAAGGTGGTTTTGCAAAGTGAGGTCAGGGACTTAGCTATTAAGTTAAAGGACAGGGCCACTACACGTCCCTGTGTGTCCAGACATAGGAAGACCATACAGTTTAGCACCTGGCTCAAGTGCTGGTGTCAGTGGGAGGGCTACAAAATTTGGAATCATAGTGTTTTTTTTCCAAGGAAGGTGGGATGTGTATAGACGAGATGGAAGACGGTTTACACATAAACAAGAGGGAATCTGATATCCTAGCGGGAAGGCTTGTCAGTACTGTCCAGGAGATTTTTTGGCAGAGTTGTTCTTATAAACTCAAGTTGCAGGTGAAGGGGATTCGGAATTCGAGAGCAGATAGCGGATTCGATATGCAGATTGATGTTGTTAAGACCTCAGAAAAAGGCAGGAATCAAGAGGTTGTACATCAAGCGACTCATGCCCTGAGCTCCGTATATTTCAATGCAGGAAGTTTCTGAGAAGCGCAGTTGAGCTCAGGGCATGAAACAACACAGTGAATATGATATTGTGACCATTATTGAGAATTTGGTGCAGGAGGAGCAAGCAGGACAGCACGATATTTCGGGTTTCCCTATTTTTAGACGTGAGAAAGAGGACGGAATTAAAGGAGAAGGGGTGACGTTACAGGGCTGAGAAAATGTCATCTGACTGCACAGTCAGAACAGACAAGACAACTCGTCTAGGTGAGGTTTTATCTGCGGAAATGAGGAATATGAAATATATGGCCGTGATCATGGGCTACATTGTAGAGCAGCCAACAGTCCGCTGAATTAGGTGGAACAAATCTGCAGAGATTTCGCAGACTGTTGCAGGAAATATAAAATCGTGATAGCAGGTGATTTCAACTTTCTACGTATTGACTGAGTCACCTACTGCAAACAGGCCCAGTGGGATAGAGTTTGTCAAAAATGTTCAGGGAAAATGCATTGATCAGTACGTAGAAGTCCCAGAGGGAGATAACACTACTTTATCATCTACTGCTGAATGAGACAGGCAGGTGTCAGAGATTTGTGCATGTGCAGACTTTGCATCTGGTGATCATAAAGCCATTTGTCTCAAGGTAATTGTATAGAAGTATAGGGCGGACCTTGGGTTGAGATTCTAAAAAGGAGCAAGGACTGTTTTTTTGGGATCTGAACGAATCTGGATCTTGTCTGTGACAAGGCCCCGCATGGGAGGTTAGTTAGGAAGATTCAGTCGCTAGGTGTACATGGAGAGGTAGTAAATTGGATTAGGCATTGGCTGAATGGAAGAAGCCAGAGAGTGGTAGTGGAGGATTGCTACTCTGAGTGCAGGCCTGTGACTAGTGGTGTGCCACAGGGATCGGTGCTGGGTCCATTGTTATTTGTCATCTATATCAATGATCTCGATGATAATGTGGCAAATTGGATTAGCACATTTGCTGATGATTCAAAGATTGGGGGTGTAGTGGACAGTGAGGAAGGTTTTCAAAGCTTGCAGAGGGATTTGGACCAGCTGGAGGGATGGACAGAAAAATGGAAGATGGAGTTTAATGCGGACAAGTGTGAGGTATTGCACTTCGGAAGGTCATGCCAAGGTAGAACATACAAGATAAATGGTACGACACTGAGGATTGCAGTAGAACAGTGGGATATGTGAGTACAGATACATAATTCCCCAAATGTGGAGTCACAAGTAGATAGGGTTGTAAAGAGAGTGGTAAAAATGATTTTGGCCCGAATCGTCTGTGCTGTTCGGTGATTTACGCTCACTGCTCTGCATGAGGAAAATAGAATGATTTGAACTCAGAGGGTGGGGGAGCAAGGGTGGGGTATTCAGGGAATATGACGATGTATTGACAAAATCAAGGAATGGTTTTTCCCCAGACGACATGATTAATGAACGACCAACAAGGAGAGAGGGATTAGATTCAAGTTTATGGCTAATCTGCGTTTTAACTGCGACCCTCATTATCACGGGTATCTGTTGGAGGATTCATGGTGAGTTTAAAACCGACCGGAACGATCAAACCGCAGGGAATAAGAATGGCCACCGTAACAGCAACACTTTCCCAGCATTTTCCGTAAACACTCTTCACGGTGATATCAACACACCCCTCACTGTGGCACTGACGGGTCTCTCAGCATGACCACGACTCACCCCTCACCGTGACAGCGACACACTCCCACCAACACATAGAACAATACAGCACAGTACAGGCCCTTCAGCCCACAATGTTGTGCCGACCCTTAAACTCTGCCTTCAAGATAATTATCCACATTAAATTCCGCCATATACCAATCTAGTAGTCTCTTTAATTTCACTAGTATATCTGCCTCCATCACTGACTCAGGCAGTGCATTCCACTAACCAACCACTCTCTGAGTTAAAAAACCTTCCTCTAATATCCCCCTTGAACTTTCCACCCCTTACCTTAAAGCCATGTCCTCTTGTACTGAGCAGTGGTGCCCTGGGGAAGAGACGCTGCCTGTCCACACTATCTGTTCCTTTTAAGATCGTGTACACCTCTATCATGTCTCCTCTCATCCTCCTTCTCTCCAAAGTGTAAAACCCGAGCTCCCTTAATCTCTGATCATAATGCAGACTCTCTAAACCAGGCAGCATCCTGGTGAATCTCCTCCGTACCCTTTGCAATGCTTGTACATCCTTCCTGTAGTGAGGGGACCAGAACTGGACACAGTACTCCTAGTGTGGCTTAACCAGCGTTTTATAGAGCTGCATCATTACCCCGCGACTTTTAAACTCTGTCCCTCGACTTATGAAATCTACCACTCGATAAGCTTTCTTAACTACCCTATCTATCTGTGAGTAAACTTTCAGGGATCTGTGGAAATGTACCTCCAGATCCCTCTGCTCCTCCACACTTCCAAGTATTCTGCCCTTTATGTTGTTCTATGCCTTGAAGTTTGCCTTTCCGAAGTCTACTACGTCACCCTTCTCTGGCTTGAACTCCATCTGTCATTTCTCATCCCGCTTCTGAATCCTATCCATGTCTCTCTGCAATCTCAGAAGATCCTCTAAGCTATCCAAAAGACACCAACCATTCTGCCGTCTGCAAACTTTCTATCCATCCTCACATCCAGGTCGTCAATAAAAATCACGAAAGTAGAGGTCCCAGATCAGATCCTTGTGTGACACCACTGGTCCCAAACCACCAATTCGAATGTAGTCCCTCTATCACGCCCTCTGCTGTCTGCAGGCAAGTCAATTCTGAATTTACCTGGCCAAATCTCCCTGGATCCCATGCTTCTGACTTGTTGAAAAATCCTAGGTGTGCTATCCTGTCAAATGCCTTGCTAAGATCCATGTAGATCAAATCCTCTGCACTACACTCATCTATATACCTGGTCACCACCGCAAAGAATTCTATCAGGCTTGTTAGACATGATCTGCCCTTCACAAAGCCATGCTGACTGTCCCTGACCAGACCATGATTATCTAAATGCATATAGATTATATCTATAAGAATCTTTTCCAACAGCATTCCCACCACAGACGTAAGGGTCACTGGTCTATAATTATCCGGACTATCCCTACTAACTTTTTTGAACAAGGGTACAACACTCATCTCTCTCCAATCCTCCGGTACCATTCCCGTGGACAACGAGGACATAAGGATCCTAGCCAGCGGTTCAGCAATCTCTTCCGTCGCCTCGTGGCGCATCCTGGGAAATATTTTGTCAGGCCCCGGGGACTTAATCCTCCTAATGTATTTTAACGACTGCAACACCACCTCTCCCTTAATATCAACATGCTCCAGTACATCAACCTTACTCATGTTGTCCTCATCGTCAACAATTTCCCTCTCATTGGTGAATACCAAAGAGAAGTATTCATTGAGGACCTCGCTCACTTCCACAGTCTCCAGGCACATCTTATCATCTTTATCTCTAATCATTTCTTTCTTTACTCCTGACAACCTTTTGTTCCTCACATAATTGAGGAATGCCTTCGGGTTTTCCTTTCCCTTCTTGCCAAGGCTTTCTCATGCCCCCTTCTTGCTCACCTCAGTCCCTCCTTAAGCTCCTTTCTTGCTAGCCTATTTTCCTTAATAGACTCATTTGGCAATTGCTTCCGAAACCGCACGTATGCTACCTTCTTCCACCTGACAAGATTCTCCACCTCATTATAACAACAAAAACAGCTTCACCAGAGGATTGATAACCCCTCAGAGTGACACAGACACGCCCCTCAACGTGGCGACAACGCCTCTCACTGTGCCACCAGCACATCCTTCACTGTGACACCCTTCACCGTGACACTGACATAACACTCTCTGTGACACGTTTGGTAGCGTGACGCTGGCACCCGAGTCACTGTAAACGTTAAACATCCTTCACTATCTTTCTCAGTATCAGAGATTCGTCAGTCCAAGAACATCTGCGACCGAAACTGCCCTGAGTTAAACTCAGACTTTCAATCCAAGCTTTCTTCTCTCAACTCTAATCTGTCCGATCTTAAACGAATGCACAGCGATCTCCGTCACCAGTTCACTGAGATGGAAACGGAGTACAGATCTGTCAACGCAATCAAGACTCAAATCTGTGAATTGTTGACCAGCAGAAGAGGTGAGACATCATCCCCCTCTTTCACCCGCTCCTCATCACAGGGCAGGCTTGGAGAGAGGAAGCGTCACTCTGTGTTTGACATCGGGAGTGTGTGAAGAGATGGTATGGAGGGTGATTCGCTCTGTCTTTGACCCCGGGACTGTGTAATGTGACGGTGTGGTGGCTGCTTCACTCCGTGTTTGACCTCGGGAGTGTGTGACGGGCCGGTGTGGAAGGAGAGTCACTCTGTGCCTGACCCCGGGGGTGTGTGACGGGACGGTGTGGAGGAATGCCGATTCTATGCCTGACTCCCGGACGGACGGAGAGAGATTCACTATTGCTTGTTTCTGAATTCCAGAGAATGCTTGTTCCAAGGACTGGATCAGAAATGAAGACCGGCTTTATTTTATATCAACGTTTGAAAAGACCTACGATGAGGCGAAGTAGCATTGTTGCAGTTCAAAATCAAATCTTCTTGAAATAAATTCAACAGAGGAAGAGGTAAGTGTCAGATGGACGGAGGATATATATATATATATATATATATAGATATAGATATATATATATATATATATATATACCAGACTGAGTCCCGTTTCACACCGTCCCAACACGCACGCCCTGGGTCAGACACAGTGTGAATCTCCCTCCATACCGTCCCATCACACACTCCCGGGGTCAGACACAGAGTGAATCTCCCTCCACACCGTCCCATCTCACACTCCCGGGGTCAGACATTGTGAATCTCCCTCCACAACGTCCCATCATACACTCGCGGCGTCACACACAGAGCGAGGCTCCCTCGACCGTGCCATCACATTCTCCTGGGGTGAGATACAGTGTTAAGCTCCTTCCCACACCATCAATTCACACTTTCCCGGTGTCAGACATAACGTGACGATCCTTAAATTCTATCAATAATGATAGATTTTTAATTTCACAGAATATTGTTAACAAAGTCGTCCACGAGCAAAGTAGTTCATGCTGGATTGGAAAATGCAAAGATGGGTGAGATTTGGAGTCTTGCATGTTTCTGAGAATAGAGTGGGTCGTAGGATTGATACAGGCTGCGAGAAGGGAATGGGCAGTGGGTTTAATTTAGGGATTGGCACAAGCTGCGGGAACGTTGTGCTCAGTGTGATTAGTTTGGAGACGTACACGGGTTGCTAAAGGGAGTGGGCATTGATATTAATTTGCGGTCTGACAAGGTCTGTGGAGAGAGCGTGGACAATCGGGGCATTTTGGAGACAGATAAAGTTCTGCGGAGAGAGAGTGGGCAATTGGATTTGTTAGGGTACCGACTTGGGCTGTGGCAGAGAGCGTGCAGTTGAATGAATGTGGGAACTGACATGGTCTGCGCGCAGAGAGTGCGAAGTCGGAAGTGTTTTGTTTGTTGACATAGGGACTGCAGGGAGAAGGCTGGCAGTGGGATTATTTTGGGACTCGACCGGAGCCTAGTGGTGACGGTGGAACGTGCAAGTATTTTGCATAGGGCCACAGGGCCGTGGGGAGCAAGTGGAGCTGTGGGGCTCTTTTCGAACCTGACCTAGGTTGTGGTAGATAGTGAGGCAGTGGGAGTATGTTGGGGCCCGGTACATGTCTGTGGGGAGAGCATGGGAAGCGGGAGATGTTTTGGTGACTGACACAGGTCTCTGTGAAGAGCGTTGAGCCGCGGATTATTTCGGGAAATGGCACGGGGCTGTGGGGAGAAAGTCCGGCAGTGGGTGTAGTTTGGACTGACACTGATCTGTGTGGTGAGAGTGGTGAGTGTGAGTACTTAGGCAGAAAACACAGGCCTGTGGGAGAAAGTAAAGAAGTGGGAGCATTTTGAGGACTGACATGGGGCCTTGGAGACACTAGCGCTGTGGAATATTTTGGGGACTGACACGGGCCTGTAAGGAGAAGGTTGGGTACTGTTATTATTCTGGTCTCTGACACCTGTCTGTGGGGGAGAGGGTGGGGCATGGTATTAATTTGGGGACTGACACAGGGATGCAGGGAGAAAGTGGGTCGGTGGGAGTATTCTGGAGACAGACACAGGGCTGTTCGTGGAAAAGCGTGGTCGTGGGGAGATTTTGGGCGTCTGCCACAGGTTAATGGTGAGAGAGGGCGTCAGTGATTTTGGGGACTGACACAGGGCTATCTGCTGGAGGTGCGTTGAAATTGTTTCCCCCTCCTTGATAGGGAAGTGGCCTCGAATATCGTTGTACCTGGATGAAGGCTGGAAGCTTCCAATGCGGTGAATGTAAATGGGGCAATTGCAGTCAACTTCATCGTCTCTTCATCTGTGAGAAGTCTGCACATTTCTGTCCAGATATTTCTGAAAAGATCCAGGATCTCTGTCAAAGGCCCGTGGGGCCGACTTGAATCAAATGAAACACGCTCTTTCCTCCCCCTATTCGACTCTCACTAACCCATCCGCGCCGCTGCCCCCTCACCCTTACCCTATTCTTCTCTTTCCCTCTGTCGCAAATCTTACACACCATCTCGCCCTCTCTTTACCCTCGTTCCTCTAAACTATCTCTCTGTCTCTCTCTCTATCTCTCTCTCTCTCTCTCTCTCTCTCTCTCTCTGTCTCTCTCTCTCTCTCTCTCCTCCTCTCATCTCTCTCTCTCTCTCTCTCTCTCTCTCCTCTCCTCTCTCTCCTCTCTCCTCTCTCTCTCTCATCTCCTCTCTCTCCTCTCTCTCTCTCTCTCTGTCTGTCTCTATCACTCACCCCGCTTCTCCCTTCAGCGACTCTCACCTCTCGATATGCCTGTTCTGGGAATTCGGCTGGGAATAAGCACGCATTCGGCTTATTGACTCCCTCGTGGTTATATACACCTCTGTAAGGTCACAGATTAAAGCCTGGTCGCCGAATAATAGGAAATATGGTCAATAAAAAAGAGTACAGAGGAGATTTACTAGAATGTTACCTGGGTTTCAGCACCTAAGTTACAGAGAAAGGTTGAACAAGTTAGGTCTTTATTCTTTGGAGCGTAGAAGGTTGAGCGGGGACTGGATAAAGGTATTTAAAATTATGAGGGGGGTGGATAGAGTTGACGTGGATAAGTTTTTTCCATTGAGAGTAGGGGAGATTCAAACAAGAGGACATGAGTTGAGTACGTTTAAGGGGTAACACGAGGAGGAACGTCTTTAATCAGAGAGTGGCAGCTGTGTGGAATGAGCTTCCAGTAGAAGTGGTACAGGCAGGTTCGGTATTGTCATTTAAAGTAAAATTGGATAGGTATATGGACAGGAAAGGAATGGAGGGTTATGGGCTGAGTGCGGGTCAGTGGGACTAGATGAGAGTAAGCGTTTGGCACGGACTAGAAGAGCCTAGATGGCCTGTTTCCATGCTGTAATTGTTATATGGTGATATAGTTATATGCTTACAGCCCTCCCCGTTTCCGACACCCCATCATCTTCTGCACACCCTGCCCTCCATCAAACCTCAGTCCACTACACTCCGTGCCGTCTCCGTTATCTCATCCTTCCCCAACTCCTCTCCCCGTTTTTCCAGACCCGCTCCATCCTCTGCAGGACCTCCACAGTTCCATTAACCCTCTCCCTCCTCTGCACGTCTCCCTGTCTCTCTTTTTATATGGAATTATGGGGAGAAAGGGGGAGAGGTAACGTTTGTTGTTACACCACCCAGCCCCCTTCCACCGGATATTGATCTCTCGGTTTGAGCCTCGGCCCTGTTCTGTGTGAACAGGCCGATCGTTTGGTTCGATAGCACTTCATCCCAGTGACTGATATCTCACCACTACGTCTGTGCTCCCACCGAAACCACCCCCTCTTCTTTCCCGGCACACCCCCTCTGAACACAAACACAAGCACATTCCCCGAGCCGGCACACAATTCAAAACTTCAGGAACGGCGGAGTTCTGGGGATTGGGGAGAGGGAAAGAGCTACTGAACATGGGAGTTTCTGAAGGGACCCGGGGTGTAAGGTTCAGTCTGAGTCTGAACCCGGGTGTGCGTGACAGGACAGTCTGGGGAAAGCGTTATCCAGTATATAATTTCGGGAGTATGTGATGCGACGGAGTGGAGGCAGTTTCGCTCTGTGTCTGCCCCAGGAGTTTGTGATGGGTTAGTGTGGACGGAGTTTCACTCTGTTTATGAACCCGGAAGTGTGTGATGGGACGGTTTGGATGGAAATTCACTCAGTGTCTAACACCTGGAATGTGTAATGACGGTGTAGAGGGAGCTTCACTCCGTGACTGACCCCGGGAGTGTGTGATGGGACGGTGTAGAGGGAGCTCCACTTCGTGACTGACCCCGGGAGTGAGTGATGGGATGGTATGGAGGGAGACTAAGTACTTGTCTGACCCGGAAGTGTATGATGGGACGGCATCGAGGGAGTTTCACTCTGTGACTGACCCCGTGAATATGTGAACGGTGTGTAGGGAGGTTCAGTACTTCTTTGACCCCAGGAGTGTGTGTTATGACGGTGTGGAGGAAGATGCACTCTGTGTCTGCTCCTGGAGGTGTATGAAGAGACGGTTGGAGGGAGCTACTGACTGTGTCTGGACACAGGTGTGTTTAATAGGACGGCGTGGAGAGATTTTTAGTCTGTATTTGAATGTGTGTGTGTGTGTGTGTGTGTGTGTGAGAGAGAGAGAGAGAGAGAGAGAGAGAGAGATAGAAAGATATGAGCCGGAGTAGAGACTGGCGGTCAATTGCATTTGAGTGGAAGTTAGAGGGATTATCTTTTTCAAACTTCAAGGAGTAGAGTACTGTGTGAGAGAAGGCACAGAACTGTTGTATGATTTGTTTTCAGTTTAATTGTTTGTTTATTTCTTTATAATCGCACAGTGAAAGCAGTAGGGATGCCTGGCAAGAGAATTGAATGCTCCTCTTACGAGGTGTGGGAAGGCATAGAGACCCCCAAAGTTCCTGACAACTTCACCTGTAAGAAGGTCATACAGCTGCACCTTCTAACACTCTGCGTCACAGAGTTGGAACTGGAACTGGATGAACTCGGGATCATTGGGAAAGCTGAGGGGGTGATAGGGAGGACTTATAGAGAGGTATTTACACCCAGGGTGTAGGATACAGGAAACGATATGACAGGCAGTAAGGTGAAAGGGATTAAACAGCCAGAGCCAGTGCAGAGACACCATGTGGCCAACACGCTCAATAACAGGTAGACGACTTTGGATACTTCTGGATGGGAGGAGAGAGGTGCAAATGACCAAGCAGGGGAAAGTCTCACCGGTCAGGTCTCTGGCAGTGAGTATGGTTCTGTGGCTCAGCAGGGAAGGGCATGAAATGTGACGAGCTGTATCGATAGGGTTCTCTTTGTTCGGGGAATAGAAAAAAAGGTACCGTGGACGAGAACGAGATTCCTCGATGGTATGCGGTCGTTATCGGCACCGATATATAGATAGGAAAAGTGAGTTTGCTCTCCAAACTTATGTTTGTGCAGGTGTGGCCAAAATTATAAAGAACATTCGGTTTAAAATGTGGCTGAAGAGTTAGGTTTGGAAAGAGGACTTCAAATATGTGTATCACTGGGATCTCTTCCTCGGAGGGTGCGATCTCTACAGACGAGACTGTTTCATATAATTTCAATTCAATTCAATTTAACTTTAATTTCAATTTCATTACACATAAATGCCCATGAATACATCCAGGACAAAGCTGCAAAATACAATACCAAGAGTCACACACGGCATAAAGCACACACAATATGTATAAAATAGAAAGAGAGAACGCGTATGTAGGATATCAGTATACTACTTTCACGTTTTAGTCTTGCTATTGCATATATAATTTAGGCTGAGTCAAGGCTTCAAAGGTGGAAATGAGGAATAAGAAAAATATGAACTAATTCATGGGGCTACATTATCGACCACCGAACAGTCCTGGGGATTTAGTGGTATAAATCTGTGGAGCATTCGGTGTCTGTTGTAAGAGACATCAGGTTGTGATATTGGTTGATTTTAACATTCTTGGTATTGACTGTGAGCCTCATACTGTGAAAGGACCACTGGGATAGTGTTCTTAATCATTTAAGAAAGTTTATTTAATCAGTAGATAGAAAGTCCCAATGAGAGAGTGCAATACTTGATCTCATCCTATCGAAAACGACAAGCCAGGGGACAAATTTTGTGTAGGGGATCACTTTGCATCTGTGGATGGTGATGCCATTAGATACAAGGTAAATATGGAAAAGGATAGGTGTAACCTCGAGGTAAGTTTCATTTTGAGTTTGAGAAGACGAGAAGCAAATAGACCAGATAGCTTGTATCTGTTACCCCCAGGGTGGAAAAGTCTAATACCAGAGGATCTGCATTAAGGTGAGAGGGGTAACGCTCAAGGTAGATGTGTTTGGCACGTTTTTGTTGTCAGAGAGATTGGCGGGTGATTGGAAAGTGCTGGCTACGTTGGTGGTGGAGGGAGATCCATAGAGGCGTTTAATTGGCTTTCTAAAAGGCACATGGGTGCGCAGGAAATGGAGGGAGACGGATGTTGTGACGGCAGAAGGAATTCAGTTTAATTGGTATATCACAACTCTTGGACCGAAGGGTCTGCTCTGTTGTGTGATTTACGTTCTCTGCTCTGTAGAAAGAGCAGAGTGATTTGAGCTCATCGGGTGGGAAGAGCAGGGGTTTGGGTAGAACACGGAACTCGACGATTTATTGACAATCAGAGGGAACGACTGATGGCACAGGCTGTGAAAGACACACACCGACACCCACTTCAAAGTGACGCTGAAAAAAACCCTTACAGTGTTTCGGTGTCTCCGACACAACCCTCGTCGAGATACGAACTCGACCCTCATCGTGACACCCACGCACTGACAGACACTGCATTGCCTAATGGAAACTCCATCGCTGTGTTCATAACACCCCACCCTCCACAAATCCCCTCCCCGAATCCGTAAAGCACTCCCTCTCCAACACTACTTCTCGTCCCCATGACACATTCCCTCCAGTACACCACTCCCGTCTCCGTCACCCGTCTCTCCCTTACAATCTACCCCGTCTCCGTGACACAGTCCCTACCCTGCACACATTCTCCGTCTGGGTCATCCCCAACATTCACTGCGCCCCTCCCCGTCCGCCTGACCCACCCCATCACTTAAACCCGAACCCGTCTTCGTCAACCTCTCCTTCTCCTGCTCTACTCCCTGTCTCTGTCACACACTCCTTACACAACACAGATTCGCTCTCAGCCAGCAGTCCCTCCTTTACAGGCTACCACGTCTCCGTGACCTATTCCATCCCCTGCACACGCCCCGTCTCCCTTATCCCCCCACCTTCCTGTGGCACCTCCTACGTCTCCGTTACCTCTCAATCCCCTAAAACTATCCCCATCTCGGTCGCTGCCCCATTCGCCTCCCTTACTGCGTTCACAGGCAATTGTGGGGACTATGAGGGAGAGATGACGTCTGTTGCTGCACCCACTGCCTGCCGCCGTGTATCTATGACCAGGTCCTGGGTGTCTCCACAACTATGCATGCACAGACCGGCCGTATGGTTCCAGCACCAATTGAAACAGTGGCTGCAATCTCACCACACTTTCCGTGGCCTCCCCTCTCCTCCTCTTCTTTCCTCTTCCATCAGCACAGAATCCAGTCACACACACACTCCATCTCCGAGCGTCACGCACAGTTCGAGAGCACTGGAACGCCGAAGTGCTGGATATTGGTGAGTGGGGAGACCGGGGAAGGGAGGGAACTGCGCATTGTTTCTGACTCCAGTGGAGTGTGCTGCGATGGTGCGGGATGTACTTCACATGTCCTACCCCGGGAGTGTGACGCGATAATATGTAGGCTTTGGACAAGCTGTGCTCTGGCAAAGATGTACTTGGAAAATTGGAGCCCAAGCGCTGATTAACCTCATTGGAAAAGGGAACGAATTGTTCTGTGAATAGTGAGAAGATTTGAAGGAGAGAGGGACTTTGGTGCACAAGGCTTGGGAGTCCACACTGTGAATGGGACAGGGCGCCAGCGCCTGTAATTGGACACTGCAAATGCGCTTACGGTGACACTGCCACACACCCCACCGTGACAGCGACTCGTCTTTCATCGTGACTCCAGTGCATCAACCCGCCCTGCCTCGAAGCACTGACACCCTCTTCCCCGTCTCCATTAACCCCTTCCCTCCATAAACACCTCCAATCTCCCCTTTCGCTTTATATAATTATAAAACGTTTTAGTGTCCTTTTCTATGTGAGAGGATGTGTTGGTATCACGGTGAATCAGCTTATGGTGACGATTCAGCTTACAGAGAGGAGGTGCAGTAGCCAACGGAGTGATGCAGAGTCAACAACGGGTCTCTAAATGTGAACAAAACAAAAGAGATGGTTGTTGACTTCAGGAGGCTACGGAGGGACCACTCCCCCGCTGAACATCGTAAAGAGCACCAAATTTAATTGTGCTAACCTGACGTAAAATCTCACCTGGTCCCTCGACACTAGCTCCATAGCAAAGAAAGCCCAGCAGCGTCTCTACCTTTTGCGAAGGCTGAGGAAAAAAGCTGAGTAAAGTCACCCCCCCCCCCCCCCATCCTCAGCACATTCTACAGGGGTTGTATTGAGAGATTCCTGAGCAAATGCATCACTCCCTGGTTCGGAAATTGTACCATCTCGGATTGCAAGACCCTGCAGCGGATAGTGAGGTCAGCCGAGAAGATCATTGGGGTCTCTATTCCCGCCATCACGGATATTTACACTACACGTTGTACCCGCAAAGCAAACAGCATTATGAAGGACCCCATGCATCCCTGATACAAACTGTTCTCCCCACCTGCCGTCTGGGAAAAGGATCCAAAGAATTCAGGCTCTCAAGACCACACTATGCAACAGTTTCTTCCCCCAAGCTATCAGACTCCTCAAAACCAGAAGCCTGGACTGACACCTTGCCCCATTGTATTGTTTATTATTTATTGTAATGTCTGCACTGTTTTTGTGCACTTTATTCAGTCCTGTGTAGGTCTGTAGTTTAGTGTAGTTTTCTCTGTGTTTTTTTTTTACGTAGTTCAGTCTAGTTTTTGTACTGTGTCATGTAACACGATGGTCCTGAAAAACGTTGTCTCATTTTTACTCTGTACTGTACCAGCAGTTATGGTCGAAATGACAATAAAAGTGACTTGACTTCATTTGATTTGAAGATTGGGTCGTTGTAATGCTAAAGGATCCGTCAGTACCACAGTGTGGAGTGTGTTGGTATCACGGTGAATGGTGGTTCGGGGTATTGTTGGGAATGTGTCGCTGTTACTGAGGCTATATTTATTCTCTGCGCTTTGGTTGCTGTGACCAGTGTTAAACTCCCCATGAATCCTCCACCAGATACCCGTGATAATGAGGTATCTGTTAAAACGCAGAATAGCCATATGCTTGAGTCTGATCGGTCTGTCTCCTTATGGGCCGTTCACTGACCATGTCGTCTGTGGAAAGAGTGTTATTGTCTTTATCAATCCATCGTCATATTCCCTGATCTACCCACCCCCGCTCTTCCCGTCCTCTGAGTTCAGATCTCTCTCTCTTCCCCTCCTGTAGAGCAGTGAAATGAGACAACAGATCAAAGGAGAACCTGCTGCCCGCAATCTTGTGCTAAACCAATTAAACTAAATCCTTTCTGCCTGCGCAATGTCCATCTCCCTCCATTCCCTGTACATCCGCGCGCCTGTAAAAGAAGCACTTAAACACCTCTATCGATCTGTCACACCCACAAACCCCTGGCAGCACATTCCAGTCACCCACGCTTTCTATGCAAACAAGACCTTGCCCATCACAGCGCATAAGAGCATACCTCCTCTCACAATAAACTCTGCGGTATTCGACATTTCCATCCGAGGTGAGAAACGTAGAGGTTCTCTTGTCTATCTCTGTCTCTCGAAATGATATAGACCTTTATCCGCTCTCCTCTCAGCCTACGCCGCTCCAGAAAAAAATTATATATATATATATATACACACACACCGGCTGTCTGGTCTACCTGTGTCTCTCGTATTTATACAGAATTACCCCAAAAACATAGTCAATTATTTCTTATTCCTCATTTCCACCCATAAGGGCCTGATTATGTCGAGTTCTCATGTCTGTCCTGACTGAGAACTGCAGTGATAGTTTCTCTGCCCTGTAATGTCACCCCTCCTCCTTTAATTCCTTCTGATTTTTGATGTCATAAACTTAATTTGAATTGAATTGAAATGAAATGACACCGTCTCGCCTGTAGAGGTCGGACATTCCTTGGAAGCGAGACCAATGATCCACATATCTGACGCCCGCGTTCCGACTCTAACGCTTCATCCACCTTTCTACTTTCTTGACTGCGCTAGCACATACAGACCGGCGTCCTTCCTTCTACCTACAATACAGGTACCTTTAACGGCCTCATACCATTGAGGAAACTCGTTCTCGTCCGCAGTGCCTTTTCTCTGTTCCCCTAAGAAATAAAACCCTAGCGTTTGTCTGGCCTCACTGGGACGGGTAGTGGTCCAGGACATCAAATTCACAGGTAAATCCCTCACCTCACTTTGCAGAACCCCCTCCCTACTCATACCGATGTCATTGGTACGTACGTGGACAATGACCTACGGTTGTGCGCACACCAACTTAAGCATCATCGAGAAGGAACCAATAAATAAACGGCAAAAATATATCTGAAGTTTGATGCCTGTTCTCGCTCAAACCTCTCCTCGCTGAAGCATCGAAGGGATAAAGCCTCAAATGAGTCCGATACCGTCCTCTCCAACAAAGGCCGTTCACCTTGCCGCTGCCTTCTGTTTGTTTCCACTTGCTGATGAATCCCGTTCCGTGATTGGTCGCTGCTCAAAGGCCGTAACTTCGGCAAAGTACCGTTTTCTATGCACACCGCAGAATGTGTGAGTTCCCAATTTCTCGTTCCCTGCCGCTGTCTGGAATCTGACTAAACGCCGAACCATCGCCTCACACTCTACCAGAGTCAAAAATGGGCGAATCTCACCCCGTCCCGCCTCTCCCCTCTCATCAATACCCAGCACTTCAGAGTTCAGTCGTCCCGAATTGAGTGTGTCTCTCGGGGATTGTCTATGTATGTGACCCGATGGTTTTCTGAGGGAAGAGGGAGGAAGGCAGTAGAGTGGAGCCCACAGACAGAGTGTTCAGATTGCAAACTTTAGAGCAAGTGGTGTCGGTTCACACGATCAGTGCACTTAGAGCTCTGGAGAGACTCGGAACCGAGAGACTGTTAACCGGTGGAATGGGGCAGGTGAGAATTCCGGGGAAGGGCAGTTGTGCAGGGCAGGCCGTGTCTCACGGTGATCGGAGGTGTTTAAGAGGGGAAGGGAATAATGAAGATGGGGTGGAGTGTGACTGTATTAAGATGCGGGGCATGTTGGTATATTGGTTTCACGATGAAAGACGTGTCGTTGTCACTGTGGGGTGTGTGGCAGTGTCATCGCAAGCGTTTTTGAGTTTCCCATTGTGGGCACTGGGGCCCTGTCCCATTCACAGTGTGTGTACCCCACCCTTATACACATAACTC